>NW_025110097.1:249458-495420 GCF_011392965.1 Frieseomelitta varia | reverse complement strand
CATATACTCGTTTTTAACCATTACCATATTTATACGTTGTTATCCTTTATTATTAATAATTATTTCTAATACTAATTCATCTTTGTATCTCCCACGCTACATTTCGACATAATTCAGTTTATTGTTTGATATTAAGAAAAATATGTGCAATAAATAAATAAAATTTATGTTACTATAAACTAAAATGAATGTTTTATTATATTATTAAAAAATTAATCCAAATTTACTATTATAAACAATCGAAATCCACAACAATATTTTGAATAGCATGATGTCCGAATATTAATAAGAGTCACTGTACGTAGAAAATGAAAAATGGGTTTTCGTCAGTAAAGCGGTACCATACCGGTATATATCGGTATTAAAACCGATTTTCCAAATACCGGTATAATACCTGAACCTCACAATATTTCGGTTTCAGTTTACCGGTATAAATACCTAAACCTACAATATTTCGGTTTCAGTTTACCGGTATAAATACCTAAACCTCAAAATATTTCGGTTTTCAGTCTCTGGCTTAAACAAAGACAAGATTCAATTTGTAAAGTTCAATTATTTATTTACAAGAATAAATGACAGTTTATGTTACATAATTTATATGCAAGAAACGTGCATTTTTTAATAAAAAATTAGTATACAACATCTGATACATATAATAATTGTAAAGATTGTTTCATTGAATATTCAAGGGTATTGATATAATAAATTATGATTGTATAAATATTTTTATAAAATATGTTCTAGAGTGTCTCAGAACAAATTATATAAGCGGGCGATTCTATATGCAAAAATAAGTAAAAAAAGTAAATAACATTTTTCCAGTTAACGCTTCGTTTTCAAGAAAATCGAGACTGAAATTTAGAAGTGCACATAATATACATAATTGAATGCGTTCAGCATGGATATCTATGGAGTGTTGACGATTCTTTTAGCTCTTTATACCGACATAGCATTGACACATTTTGATAAATACTTTCAGAATTTATTTGATTTCAATGATTGAATTAATAAAAAGTACAATGAAGAAGCTTTCTTTTGCTGTGTATTACACTACATTGAAACTATTAATCGATATAAATATTTGCACTCCCGAAAGTAAAAACTTAATTGTAATTCAATTTACATTAAAATAAGTAGAAAATAGAGTTATTGTAATGCTTTGTATATAATATGTCTACTAATTTGTAAAAAAATTATTATAATAATTATTATTATATGTACAAAACATTTACATATTTACAGTTTTGAAAAATTTATATTTAAAACCATACACAGCATTAATTGCGTGTTCTTACAGTATTAATAGAAAAGTAACAATAGAAAATTCTTTTAAATAATACGATTGTAACAGATTATAACATTTATGTAAATATTTATTACTAAATCATAAAATATCCATAACTACGAATAGTGAACGTTTTAGAAAATTTCGAATAGAAATTGATTTTTTGATATTTTCGAAAATAATTTTATATATTTTTTTTCAATGAATCGTTGAATAAAAATATATCTTCAGAAAAAATCCCTATGTTCTTTACTGTTAATTATTTAGAAATTTAAACAAAATTTTTTACTGTACTTATATGAAAAAATATATTTTTATACTATATACAAAGTGACGGACATTACGTAGGAGTAATTTTATTTTTAAGCTATCTATATTTTTTTTGAATTGTTTATAAAGGAAATCATATTTTCACAATGAAAATGTTCACTTTACTAACGTGAAAGACTTATTATTCATTTCAAAAATTTAACAAAGCTTTAAATATCTTATATTGAACAGCAGTTTTTGGGAGAGATAATTATTTACGTACAAGTATTTTCTTGCATTAAATGTTAACGTAAGATTAATCTTAAGGTTAACTTAATACTTAATAGCTAGTCCATTTGGACAAATCATAATTACGCCTCTCAACGGCGCAGTGCGGCGTAGAATCAATTAATCTGATGTATCTATAATTATTAACTTCCATATTTTTTCTATTAAAATTCTTCTAAACTTTTTGCTTTTCGTTGTTGAATATATTTTTCCACATTTATTCAGAACATTTCGATAAGATTGAGATTAAGATTGAGATGGTACTTTAAATACTTCAAAAGAATATAGATAGATATTAACTTAATTTAAATAATATTAATAAAATATTACTTATTCAGAAATGTACAAGTTTGCTACTTCTCCATATAAATCTAAGAATTTACAATATACTGCACAAATAAAAATACATTTGACAAAGATGCAGTAGTTTTGTTAATATTTAAAATAATTATTTAAAATGATTAAAGTTATTTGTTGTCTTGAGGAACATTAGTGGCGGATTAGTTCATTAAAATATTTTATATATTTTATACAATTTCATAATAATTTTCTAATTCTGAAAGAATGTTTAATGCTTCGCTATTCGAAGTAATTATATCCGATAATGAAATGTCCGATAATTAATATATCGTTCTATATACAAGAATTATTAGTCATTAATCTTAATCAATTATAATTATTCATGTCTAAACGAAACTATTATCATAATTTATTTTGCAGCAAATTTATATTTTTGTATAAAAATAAAGAGTTATTGCAACATTCTTCTAAAAGATATAGATTTCCTAAGTTGCTAGTTTTTATTAATTTTTATAAAAGCTACTTTCACAAAAGATTTAGAAAATATCATAGAAGATATATGTGAAAAATTAATATTTAAATATTTTTATTCTACAAATTTAATCTCTGGTTTATGTTTTGAAAAATTTGATGTTTTCATATTTTCTTCCTTTTTAACTTACACTCTTTTACTTCGTGAACCTTAAAATTGTGCTGAGAGCAGACTGACAAATGCTGCGGTTTACAGAGATTCAAGTAAGCGCAATGCCTGGTTTACCGCTCTATTCCGGCAGTCCTTACGATGGAACCATTAAAAGACTACTCATGCCAGCTTATAAAGGAAGTATAAAAATTAAATCTCACTCAAAAAAAAATTATTTTAAGAATCTGTATCTTTTAAACAATTTAAAAAAAACAAAATAATTTAGTTCTTTTCTTGTTTTATGAATACAACAATATATATGAATATGAATAAATATGAATTACAACATAATTTAATTTAAACAAAATCCTCAATATTGAGTAAATCAAATCTGAATAATAAAGTGAGTCTTATGCAGCCTTATAATTTAATTTTAATCTTTAAGTAAAATTAACTTTTTATTAATAATAAATTTTATTAATGATATATAACCTCAATTTAGCATAAAATTTTGTAAACGTTTTTGATACATTAAGAATTTTTTTTATTTAAATCTTCGATGTTTTTATCGTATCCAGAAAATGAAATGGTATAGATAAGTCATCAATATTAGCGTTCATTCTGAGTAGTTTATGTTATACTTTGTATCATGCTACTTAAAATATTTAGTTCGGAAAAAGACAAATGATATAGAAAAATTAAAATCAAATTGTATTGTATTATTGAATTAGTAAGATTGTATATATAGGATGGTCCACTTAAGTGAGGATATCTTTTCGAATTGTGATGATTCAAAAAATATAGGATATCGAAAAGCTAATAAATTAGTGTTGCAGCGCGATGTTTCAGGCGATATGGACCGATTCGCGTGCTTGTATTTGAGGTGACCGTGTGATGAAGTATTATAATAGAATGATACGATTCCGATAGATGATCCGAGATCGCGTTGAGTAAACTGTATGATATATAAATGTTAGATTCGCGTGGATCAGACATCACGTGGAATTACAATTAACTAATTGACTAATTCTTAATGACTATTTCACGTAGTAACAGCAGAATAGCCAATAGTAATAGCCAAGATACGACGGTATATTATACGCCATAGCCCGAATCGTAATAATAACGTATTGACGACGGAGTGATTGTATGATTATTATCGCACTGATTTTATCGCACTTAATTCCCCCACTGACGGCAGGCCTGTTTCATAGAAATGTTAAGTCATACGCAGGCCAATCATTTTGAAGCTCCATACCGTTTAATTACCTAACGTGATTCCCCTGAAAACGGTAAAATTAAACATCAATATGATCGCTCTCAACCGTTTCAAAAATACTTTAAACATAACCGACATGTCGTGAATAAAACAATAAAATAATATAACGTAATATATTATAAATCGTATAGCATAACAATCCGTGATTTCTTGTTACTATGAAAAACGGAGAAGCTGTTACCGTTACAAAAAATAGAATGATAGATCCTATTGTGGGCGAAAAATTTAACATCTTATGTACAAAATAATTTACGCAATTGAAATATTAACAAATGGTGAGAATAATTTTTTTCAAGGTCATTTTTCTCGGAGTATTCAAGATTATTGATCTTTTTCTTCATTTAACTATATATATTTCTTTAATTGTATAGCTGATAAAAAAAATAACTTAAAAATTTGAGTTTTACTTATAGGTAAATTTATATCTATCGTGATAAAGCTTGGCCAAGACGCGACAATCGAGAAGCGAATAATAAATGTAAATAAACATATTTTTCTATTTATTATATCGTCAATGATCATTTCTTCTAGTAGTTTGAAATCCTAGTCAGTGTATCGAAATTTACTAGTAATTCATAATAAAATACTCAATGAAAAGATCAACATAATATTCATTTATGATAAAAATGGCCAGTGGCCATTGGGAAAAATAGTTCGAATATACAAAGATACGTCTTTACCAAGCTCTGTGATCGTAATATAGAGATAAATTTACTTATACGAGATAAATTTACTTAAAACTTAGGTAGAGATAAATTTACTTAAAATTTAAATTTTTATGGTCATGTTCTTTATATATCTAAACGTATTTTTTTTTATTAATTATACAATACAATAAAAAAAATATAGTTATGTAAAAAAAACATCAATAACTTTAAAAATTCCAATAAAATAATTTTGGAAAAAAAAAATTCTTATCAGTTATTGGTTTTTTGATACCATTCATGTTAGATAAAAAATATTTTTTGCACCACAATTCGAAAAAATATTTAGATGGCCTCACTTAAATTGACCATTCTGTATATATCATATATACAGGGTTCTACAAGTAGAAATAAGTAAAATGTTATATAACAAAAAGTCCATAAATGCTTTGTTAAGAATTTTTGGGGATGTTTGCTAGATAGTGTGAGGTGAAAGATTGGTAGACACGTGTTCGTGGTTAACAACGTTTATTTCGCTATGTTACACGAAGGTGCGCGGAATTCGGAAGACGCGGTGAACATGTCGTCGATCGCGTTGCGGGTTTATTTGTCCGAATTCTTCTCTTCTTTTCTACTGCTTCTTCGCTATGAAGAAAACTCGGTCCCCGTCTCGGGTATCCCTAATTGGCCAAATCGTTTTTGAGTTTTAGCCAATTGGGTTGTCACGAAATTGCGCCGCCTATTCCTTGCGTTCGTGACGCATTTTCTCTGAGTGGGGCTGCAATTTCGCCGGGACCAGTTTCCCTGAATTGTGGCGGTGTAGCAGGGTTTCCTCTGGGCCTCACTTACTTTCTCCAAGTGTTTTCCAGATACTGATTTGGGTGGCCCTTCAGGAATCCAAGAGTTTACGACGCTTCGCAGAAATGCTATTGTGGCCGAATTTCTAAAGCTATAAATGCGGACGTCTTACGCACTCTAAAAAAACTAAACTTGGTCTTCGCAATTCAATAACGTAGGCGACACGACTCATTCGTAAATTCTAACTTTTCTGTCCGACATCTACTAGCCGCTACAAATTTATGACAAAAATACAAAATATGATTTAAATGCTGCTAAATGTACCTACAACAGTATGTACATCAAAGTGACGCCCGCCTTTATTGACACAAGTGACATCGACGAGTTATAGAATTTATTGTTGATTTCAGTTGGTTGCGATGTTGATTTTTGTAATTAATTCGTCTCTTGTACGTACTTCTGTAAACTTTCTATTTTACAGTGTCCCATGAGTAAAAAGGAGTAAGGTCAAGTGGCCAGGAAATTGGTCCCCTTCGACCAATCCATCTTTGGGAATATTGTCTATTAAGCCAATTTTTTACACAGCGGGCATAATGTACTGGACACCCATCCAATTGTATCCAGCCGTTTTGACGTAATGATAAAGATACATCTTCTAACAGTGGCGGGAGATCATTTGTTAAAAATGTTAGAAAAGATTCTCCCACAACCGCTCAGGAAGGAAATAAGGTCCGATTAAAAATTCGTCTTACATGCCCAACCAAACATTGCATTTGAATTGATGGTGAAATGATCTTTCTCTTACAGCATATGGATTCTCATTTACCCATACAAAATTACAAAAACAGTAAACATATCCCAATCTACATGTTTATGTTACTTAACATAGACATTACGGATGTCGTCTTGCCTTGTATTAAACTAGCGTTATCACATCTTTCACATTTCTTATTTTTGTTTTAACTTCTCAACAAAGCATTTATGGACTTCTTATTATATAGCATTTTAGTCTTACTTTTACTTGTAGAACACACTCTCAAAGTATGTACGGAAGAATGCGGGATACCCTGTATATGTAAATGATATCAGAGATTTCTTAACAAGAACCAATTTCCCACGAAAAATAATTTGTTAAAGATTTAAGAATTAATTATTGTCAAGAGTTGCAAAACATTTTTGAGGTGAATTATACAAAAATTGTTACAATTTTTACTTATTCCTATTTTAAAAGAAATGTTTTATAAAAGTGATGATAAGTGGTTTGTTTTTAGAGAAAACTGAGTAAAAAGTTGATTTCCGAAGTAAGGAGAAATGAAATTAAAGCAATATTTCAGTTAATCCATATAATTCAGTTTAGAAATTTCCACCAACTTATAATTTTGATAGATATTGAATTCTGTATTTAATTAAAGCCAGGTAGTTTTAATTAGAAGAGTAAAATTTTATCCAATTAATATATTGTTGTCTTAAAAATGATTCAAATAAATAAATTAAATATTCAACAATTGTATATACAATCTGTAAGAAACCTGTGAATACCTAACATTGAGTTATTAAATTAATGGTTGACATTTAGTATCACTTGTGATTAAAACCAGTTTTAACATATATCTGTAACATATATACTGAATCTTTTATGTATCTCAATAATTAAAAAATAATAGTGTATTTAATTTCGTAGACTTTGTTGAAATTACTTATAGTTCATATTCTTCGCTCTAACGAAAAAAACGTTTTATTATTCTTTACATCAAACAAGTTTATGGTGGATAATAAACTTAACTATCAAATTTAAATGTGTTTTGATAAAAGTACTTCCAACTGACACAATCAGTTGCAATACAGGCATTACAAAAACAATTAAAGATAATAGAATTGTATAAAAATTTTAAGTCCATTTTCATTAAAAATTTTAACTATACTTTATGTAAATATTGAATCAAAATGAAGAAATGTATAAATTAATAAAAAACAATAAACAATAGATTGTAATAGGAAAATAAATTCATCAAGCTAGCAGATGTATTTTTTTTTTAAATGGCAATGACAATGATTTTCTATAGTTAACAAAATTTTCATTTTTACAATATCTGTATTTTCGTCTAAATTTATTTTTCCAATGCGTTTACTAATCGTAACGATGCTATTCCATATTTCTCAAACAGCTCATCATAGTCAAATCTTTCTGCAACCAATAATAAACACAGTCATCTCAAAATGCAGTTATCTGTTTCGAACAATAGTCCGATCGACCTTTCGTCGTGTAGAGCACGATCTCTCTCCATTGAATTGCACTTTGGATGTGCGTGAAACCATGCTGATTGGTGCCTTCAATGAGAAGCAATCAGCATGTGGAATTTTGGAACTAGGACCTGGCGAGACGTTTTTCCAGTCAATTTTTACTTGAAATCTTTCCCGGCAGGTTTTTCTTGAAAGTCTTTCTAACCAAGACAATCTATCAGAGTTTCACATTAGTAGTCTATACAATCCAACAAAGTTTATCCATGTACCAAACTTATCAATTCTACACATCTCCCATTGAATCAATTGCGATTAATTAAAGTTGGATACAGCAAGATATCACTAATTTACGTAAAAATTTTATATTTGTTTGTAACATTGTGTCGCAACGGAACGTGTCGATCATAGCCGATAACTGTACAAACTCCACAAAGTTATACAACAGCAAGAAGTAATTGCTATATTAATGTTGGCCACCGTTAACTCTAGTTACACGTCATCAACGGTAAGATAATTTATTATTCATTATGCAGTTGTAATAATTGTCTCGAGACATTTCAAATTGGTTATTCATAAAAACTAATTATTATAATGCAATTTATGAAACGAAGTTCCATTATCTAAATTTAACCTTAATTTAAATAGCGAGAATCTTAGATATCAGTTATAAATTATTTTTAAATATAGTTAACACATCCAAGACCGATGCAACAGTTACGTCAATAAATATGTCTATTCAATTGAGGCAAGTGCAAACATGTAAACAAACGTTCGACGAAATCTCTATTAAATAAAAGCGCTAAAAAAATTTTTGACAAAAAGAAATTTTAAACAAAATGTTTGCGTCATTGATTGAAGTTAACATTGTAACTTAGTTCTTGAGTCATACCGAAGAAATCATTCTATTAATGAAACATACGAGAGGTAGAATAATATTTCTATACAATATTATATGACTTTAACAAAAAATAACTACGTTACAAGCACCGCTGTTAATATGTAAAGAAAGTGATGCATACAATACCCAGTATATTTTAAGTATATTTGAAATTTTTTTCTAAAAATAAGGAGAATTTAATAAAAAAGAAAAATACACACAATGCTACTAATAGAAAGGCATAAATTATAATATTTGTAAAACAAAATCCGAGATTATATTTAAGCAAATATTTTATTTTATAATATCAAATATCAAAAATAATCAATATCAAAAATTTTAAATAAACTGCTTGCCAATAGTAGTGTAGATGCGATATAGTTTCTGTTAGTGAAATGTTTGCGAACAGTTCTATCCAGTGTGGAGCATGCTGCCGTTGCGGCAGTTTGCCACAAACCATTCATCTGCATCGGGCCTTATTAATTCTTAACTAAGTATTGTAAAGCAGTTGATTCTGTCATCTCTAACTATCATTAACTATTTCTTGTGATCGGATCTATTTCTTGCTAAAGTGAATTTAAATTCAACCTCATCAGAGATTCTCTCTTTCAAAAATTTCATGAAAAGTTAAAACTCACAAATGGGCAAAGACATGCAAGAATGTTTTTAGAAGTTTTTGTTACCGTTATTGACTTGAATGTAGTAGCAGTATGGTAAGTGAACTCATTATCTTTTGGAAATTATGCCTTGTTATTGGCAAGATATTTCTAGCATGTAATGGTTTATGGCACGGCAATTATTATGGAAAGAAATTCGTTGCACATGAAAATTAAATAAAGTATATGGTAAACTATCTGACGGTATACATAAATGTCTAACTTAAAAAATTTTGAAGTATGTTTGCATTATGAATTAGTGCGTACTGCTGGTCTCAATAGATATGTTCATGATGACGAGTTATCGAGTCTGATTTGATGTTTCTTAGAATAAAACAAGAAAGAACTTAGAACAGAACAGTCGTGCAACTCTCTCAATGTTGAGGCTTATGAAATTTGATCCATAATTAGAATAGATTCTGCTGCATTTCCCTTAGCAACAAATCTGCGTAGAGCTATTGCACATAAATAGAAAATATGTTTATGTTTATATCGTTAATAACTCCTAAGTCATTTTGTTTTTCAGACACACGAAAACAACAGCGGCGATCGCTGTGGTTGCGGTTGCGGTTGCGGAACTTCTTTTTTTGAATGCGAAAGTGTCTGCATGGCTCAGCCGTATTGAATGGCCTATTCTCGGTCTCGTGGGTGGCAAGTAAATCTCCCATGGTATAATTGGATTTAGGTAGATTAAATCAGAAGCATTTGCGTGTTTTTTTCTTCTTTTAAACCACTAAGCTGCCAATAACTTTATCTAATGCTGAATAAGGTACTATAAATATTTAAGTGAAGGGTATACGTAAAATTATAGTGTCATTAATTCGTTGAAAATTAATATTGCGTTAATGCTAAAATTCACTTGTAATTTTTTTCAATATTGTTATTAAGAAGTTCGAACTAAAGAAATTCGATTAATATTTTTCTTGTTGCTGTTTCTTTTATCTAGATTTTACAATTTTATAAAATTTAAAGAAAATATTTACAACATTATGAAAACTGTTGTTCGATTGTTAATGGCTTAACAATGTCACATGATGTAATTCTGGGATATCTATTGTATGTTTTCGATCGTATTTAAATTTATGGAAAATTTTAGGGTAATTGATATGCTGTTTCAATTGACTTCTTTTTTCTTAATTTATAATGGAAAGCACTTAATCTAATGATTCTTGAATGAATCCTTACAGATAGATATGGATGATTTAATTTTCGAAAATATAGGCAATAGATTACTAGACGTTTATAATATTTTTATGAACACAATTAAAGAAATGGAATTTAAAGAGTTTGTTTTATCCAATAGATATTACAATAAATGCTCTATTGTTATATATTTATTATTTATATATTTTAGAATATTATATAAATTTTGTAGATTTAAATAGACTCAGATTTTTGGAATCTAAATTTTCTAAAAATACATCAATTTAGTAATTACTTTTATGAATTTCTGAAGGAAATGACAGCTTCAGATTTTATTTGGTACGTAATCAGCTCTTTCTTTTTAAAGCTTTACTTCGGTTATTGTAATTACTCCTTGGCCAATTAGGATTGGCTAATTAGAATTTCAAAATAAAGTTTTTAAATTAGAGATAATTGAGTAATGTAATTTAGAATTATTCAGTATGAGTACACCATATAACTAGATTACCTTTCAACGTTTAACCGCAAAGCAATCAATATTGCATTTGTTTGCTTTTAAATCCACAAATAAATTCATCTGAGCAATTTTTGAAAGTACTACTTAACTATTGACCTGAATTGGTTTGATAATGGTCATTTTTCGACTTTTATGTTACTGAAATGAATGTAATTAAATTATCGTGGTATGGTATAATATTGCAAACGAGTATCACTTCAGCCGCTGCTTTGTCGATCTACTATCGAGGGAAAGAGAGAGAGAAACATCAAGTGATTTTTAATATTTTAATGTGTATTACATAGTGAATTTGTTGATCGCCATATCTTGTGTAAATATTTCAAATATATATACATAAGATAAATGAGAAATTTTAGTGCAGAATTTAATTTATACATAGATGCAAAAGTTGTTCCGAAGTAATATTAAAGCTTTAATTGTAGTGTCCGCCATCAACAAATTGCCACTAGTAACGATATGATATGATGTTTTGATGAGCTTATTTATTGTTTCAAGTAATTTAGGTGATATTTCCGTCGAAATTTCTTAGAAAGACTATACTTTTTATTTATTATCTAATATTTTTATCACATTGTTCTTCAAATACTCAATGTGATCAAAGATGAGATGTACTATATATATATAAAGCTTAATATCTAATCTCTAACATCCTTATTACTTATGTGATAAATTAATAAATTGTAAATAAAAATAAAAATACATTTACAAAAGAAAGAAAATAAATATGTAAAATAAACTTTGACTTCTTTAATGCATAATTTAATAATATTATTTAAATCAAAGATCTGCACACTTCCATTTAACAAAGTTTCTCGAACTTCCTCAAGGAAGAATTTTAGTTAATATATAAGCTAATTAACGAGCTAGAACGTATATTCGATGATGATCTTGTAATTAATAAATGCTTACCTAATGAAGAGAAAATAATTCTCATTTTTATTATTAATTATATAATTATATAATTCTCTTTTTTATTATTAATTTATATTTTATTTCTAATTCGAGATAGCAATTGAAGCAACTATAGATAAGATGAATATACATATACATATACATATATCATTGCTTTCAGAATATACAATGTACTAGTTTTTTATTATATCATCACTATATTTTCCGAAGAAACATGACAAATTTAATTATTTTAAATGTTTTAAAATTTATTGTTGATTGTAACTTTTTTTAAATATATTAGAAACTACTCTTACTTTTAAATATATTAGAAATTTCTGATAAAAAAAATATTTTCTATCTATAGCTATGTTGGATGACCAACCCAGACAATATTGAATCTATGCAAATACTGACAATAAGCTAGCAACAGTCCACATAAAAGTGGACTGTGAATAGTTAGTCATAAGGGCAAGATCCAATAGTTGGTCATCTATGCTCCTTCCCCTTCCACTTGACGATGATAACCAAATATATATAAGGACATNCGTTAAGAGCATTAGACATTCATCATATTCTAAGACATTCTAAATCATTGTATATCATCCTATTTCATACACGACCACGACTGTAAGGAAATAAACTCTTCTAAATTGTAAGCGTGTTGACTCCATTACACGGAATCCAATAACTATTTCTAAGCGGTCAAGCTTGAGTTTGACCAACTCCAAAAAAAAACATACGTATCCATTATTTTTTGGCAGTTTTCCAATTTTACAAAGTTTCGTTTAAACCGAAATTAGCCAGCAATCTTCCATTATCCAATTTGTCAACATCAAGATGTTTCCCTATGTCAGGAAATATTCAGATGGTTTTAGTTTTTCATATGAACATAAATTATATGTTTTCCCGGAGGCACTTTTTTTCTACTGTATGTCTATTCTGTCTTAATAAAAGATTCATCTCGCATTGGAATTGATCATATTCATTTGACTGTTATTAGTGTCAATGCTTTATTTTCTTCCAAACTTTATATAATAAGAATGAACTATATTTTCGACTTCAAATTATGATCATTCTTTTTCTTCTGAAAAAAAGAAAATTTACTTTGATTCTTCTTTGTCACATAAACAAATGCTTTACTTGCAAATCTAATCCATCTGTGAATAAAATTTTTCTGCCGATTCATCTTTTATGTGAAATTGATTTTGGTGCGGCAATGATTCTGTTAAAATTTAACAACGGCATTTACTGTTTTTCCTCACTAATGGAAAGAGAAATCCCTAGTGTATAACATGAATTAAGCTGACTTTACACAATGGTCTTATTTCTTTCTGTATTTCCATTTTGTTGCAAAATATAAAGAAAAATATGTTTCCATATATCGATGAACACTCATGTCAAATTATTTATGTACAGAAATTTTATTATATTTTACGCTCTGTATAAGTTTTAGTTAATTTCCGAAAATTATTAAATTTGTGAAAGACGTCGGTTTAATAATTATCAAAGTAGAGACCTCAAACTCTGAAAAAAAGTTTATTGTTAAGTTAAGTGTTGTAAGTTAAGTTAAGTTAAGTTTTATTGTTAAATTAAGTTTATATTAAAGTTTGTTATTTTTGTGTACTTTTATGATATATTTCTTTGAGTAAGCAGATATTTAAATTATGATAAACTATGATAATTATAACAAAGTGCCAAATGCCTTTTCATAAACTGCCAGCCACAGATCATTAGATTCAAGAATCATTGTGCCTTCCGTTGTTTAAGATGCTTTATAATAAAATTCTATTGCTTTTTATTCTATTTACCTTTATTCTATTCCAGACCTTTGTTCGCTATAACATTTTATTTATTTCACCACTTATTTTATCTCCTAAACGTGCTTGATTATTTTATTTTATATATGTGTTGTGGCTCGATGGACCAAGCAATATGGATCCGATTCGAGACATTTGAGTTTGAGGTAGATAGCCACCATGTAGTTGGAGTATAATGAAGTGTAATAAGATGAAACGAACGATTTCGATAGAAAATCGGAGATTGTGATGAGTGGACTATATATTTTGTAATTGATTGTTTTGTAAGTGATTGTCGCTCTTACCTTTAACTGAATACCGCACTAATCGGTACGTCACATTGATTGAATTGAATATTGCACTGTTTTCCCCACTGACGGCTGATCTGCTTTATACGAATATGATGGCAAGTGCTAATTGCCTTAATTCTCTAAAAACGGTGAAATTAAATATGGATAGCATGATCGATGTTAACCGTGAAAGACATTAAACAGGTACGCGCGTCAGCAATCGAGGAAGAAAAAAACTGTCGCGTCACAATAGCCGCGATAGATCATGATGTTAGGATTTTTGTCACAATGAGTTGAGTTTCCAAGAAAAAATGGATGCGCAGCTAAATTGGACAGAATAAAGACGCAACTTTAGATTTTCAAAAGACTGATTGACTTCTTTATTTTTCCAAGTTGTATTTATATCGTCTATTATATTATCATAGTTTTGGAAGTAGTGGGATGGCTTCTGGTCATAGGGCATATGACACATAAGACGTATTGACACCAGCATAAAAAAACGAGAGAGTTGTTGCTCTTATTAACATATCTAAAAATAGAATAATAAATTCTTTTATGTAAACAAGAAGCCTAATGTCTTTCGTACAAAATAATTCTAACAATTAGAATTATAGAAAATGGTTCGAACAAGATGTATACTATATCCAATCTTTTTTACTATATCACTCTTCATGTGTAAATTTACCACTTTAAAATGTCTTGGCTATAATTTTATTATTCCCTTCTATCTCTATATAACATATCTTTATTTAATATATTATATTTGTAATATTTATTAAGAAGAATGTTCATAGATTAAAAAATAAGCCCATTAGTTGAATACATGTTTCATAATTCCATATTAACATTCACGTGTAAGTACATAATTATGTATATGCAAAAATTGCATATAATGTAATTTCTCAGCCTAGAAAAACTCTCTTTGTTCCGTTAAATAGATTTATAGTACATGATTTAACTCTTGGCCCTCGGAAACTTTTTTTATATCATCTATCAGTAATTTATTTATGAAGTAATAAGTAACATATCACTTTAAGTAAAATAATATAACATTTGTAAGAAATAATTTTACACAATATTTCCCGTTAATAGTAAAACGTATATTTAATTTGACGACTGGCTCGGACGTGTGCTCTCGGCCACGTTCTGCAGAAGGAATGCCGCCTGCCTTCAATCTCAATTTGGTGCCCTCCTTGGTCCAACCTTTATCCAGATACCCTAGGTTGGTTTAGAAACATCGGTTATAAACATAAGACATCGAAATCAGCCCATGGTCCTTAAAATCTCGACTGGCTTCGAAATAGGCGAGAAAGTCTTCCCACGCCAAAGAACGAGCTGCCTGGTTAACGTTCGCTCATACATTGGAAATAATCATCCTGTTCAAATGATATTTAGCATGAAATTTGGTTGATTATATATTTTTTTATATGTAATATCATTTAATTTTAAAGCGTGTATTGCGGATTTGTTAGAACAAGAATAGTATATAAGAGTTAATGATACATATACTTTCAATCTTCAAAAAAATAATTTCTTTCGCCATTTTATAAATTTTTGTAAGAAACAATAAGAAGTCTATGGAAATTATTCTGAATTATGTGAATTATTTCACTGAGTATCAGTTGACTCAGTTTTGCCTCTATTTTCAGAAATTTCGTTTCCTGAAGTTCTTTTACATCGTTATTATAACTTTCACTCTAGGAATCTGTTCAGATATTATACTATTACATTATATCATACACTAAAATAGTATACCTATGTTTATTATAATTAATATGTTTATATGATATATAACACATATATTTATATAATATTTATCATAATCAGCAATTGCTGGATTCCGTGTAATGGAACACGCTTATAATATTGAAGCGTTTATTTCTTGTTACAATATTGTCCAGGTTGGTCATCCAACACAATTATAAAAAAAGAAAATTCGAACTGTTTACTAGATTTTAGTACGATGTCCTTTTAGAAAGAAAGGCGAATGTAAATTTGTGTATGGTATTTTAATTTATGTATGATAATCTTTTAACACTAACTGTTATGTACATATACTGATGAATTCGAAATTCATATTTTAAGGTATACTATTGTTAAATGCTCTTGTGTGTCTATATTAAAGAATCCTTTTCTTTCGTCTGTGTCTATCTTATTATTATCTTCATTGATATAGACATACATACATATTTATATCTCCATTTACTGCTATGACTCGATGGAATCCGGTTTAAAACGCATAACCAGCTACAAAGGAAATGCACAAACAACCTAGAAAGAGTCCGAGCAAAAATCTTCATACTGAAAGACCTAGATGATGATCAAACATAACCCCATCAACATCATCTTATGGAACGCAATTAGCATTAAAAACAAGACATCTAAACTTCACAAATTTTTAATAGACTATAATGCAGGCATCGCAATCATCATCGAACCCTGGCTCACCCCAAAAGACACTCTCAAATTATCCAACTACAAAATACAGACACGACGGATTATCATTCATCAACAATAAACCAAGAGGCGGAATATTAGTAGCTGTTCACAAAGGCATTCCTACGGAAGACACATAACAACTAGCCACCTTAAAAATAAAAATATTTAAAATTAAGATCAAAACTACTCCCAAACTAACGGTTGGAGCAGCATCTTCCACCGCCCACCCAACATAAATCCTTCCGATCACCATCGTACAGTCACTCTACATTGTCAACAGTGACTTCAACGCCAAACACACCCTATGGAACGCCATCAAAAGAAACAAGAACGGTTCCATCCTCAAAAATCATTCAGAGTTACACAATTATCAAATCATCCACAGCTCTACTTATATCCATAGGAAATCAAATTGCACCCTCTTCAATTGACATCTTCCTGTCATAAGTTTCATTTATCAATAAATCACCTATCGGTGGCTCTCTCACTCACAATCCAAAATAACGCAAGACAACACCAAACCGCACAAACTAACATTCGCCAAAAACTACAGTAGATTCAAAATAAATCAGAAACTAACAACTACAGCCGACATTGACAACAAAATCGAAGCCGGCTAATCTAAAAATCTTTCGAAACGCAACGCGCAAAATTCCAAACCATCAATTCTTCCTCGCAAACTCTGTTCTCCAAAATCTCAAGGAGAAAAATAAACACAGGAAGAAGTTCCAAAAAACTGGCAACTTCTGCAGGCTACACATAAACCTGCTCTTGAATCTCATCCGCAAACTCATCGCAGAAGCTCGAAACCAAATATGGTAAGACAAGGTGCCACACACCTTGGCAGACCTTCAAGATTACCGGGCCCCGAAAAAATCCGAATACCTATTCTGCAAAACTCTATATCCTACACATCTCACTACACAAACGAAGAAAAATCCAAAAGCCTGGTAGTAAAATTCGAAAAAATACATAACTCTGCACAAAACATAATTTCTCCCATTGGACACATCGATGGACTTGCAACATTACTACCTACAAATTCCTCCATGGATGACAGCAGTTTTAACTGCACTCCTCAACAAATAAGGCACATAATTAGAAAATTCCTTTTAAACAAGGCCCCAAAACCAGAAAAAAGCACCACAACAGTACTCAAAATAGTGCAAAAATTTTTTTATTTTCCCACGGCATGCAGAATTGCCAAGGTAATCCCAATCCCCAAGTAGGGGGAACTCGCAACAACCGTCGAAAACTACAAACCAGTCAGCGTTCTAAGTATAATCAGCAAATTATTCGAAAAAATTATCATCATTCATTAACTCATGTTAACAACAATAACATAGTCATTTCCCAGCAGTTTCAGAAGAAATCATTCATTCATCCAGTAGCTACAGCAAGTTATGGAACTTTTGAGATAAAAAAGAACAGAGTAAGACAACTTATCCTCTTAGATTTAGAGAAAGCTTTCAATTCAGTCTAGTACAGCGCCCTTCTAGTGAAACTGCCAAAAATAAATACATCTCTCCTCAGATTGATAACCAGTTACTTGTAAACCTCAGATTGATAACCAGGTACTTGTAACCTTCTATGTCTCAATAAATGGTATTCCTTCAACCATCAAAACCATCACTGCGGGAGTATCACAAGGTTCGATAATCGACCCCTGCTATTCACAGTTTACATAAACGACATTTTATGCACTCAAAACTTCTACTTAGCAGTCTTTGCAGACGACACCATCATCTTCGCTTCATCACGAAGTTACAAAAACGCAACCAAGTACATTCAAGCACACCTTGAGCAACTTCAAGATTACTTCACGAACTGAAAACTAAAAATCAACCCAGTTAAAACGCAAGACAATGCGTTCACAAATAAGAGATCCAAACCAACAAATCAAGTTTTTATCACAGGACACAGCATCCCTTGGTCCCCCACAATCAAGTACTTCGGCGTACTACCAGACGTTAATGTCACCTGAGTCCCAGCGACCAAAAGAACGAATTTAGTCTTTCCCACACTCAGAAGACTATACTCGCTGCTCCACAATAATCTCAAAACAAACTAGCCTATACAAAGTTTGGGTTAGGCCGAAATAACTTACGGCCATCAAATCTGGGTTACGGCAATAAAGTCACACATTAGTAAGATTCAAAGAATCCAAAATAAATTCCTCACCCATCCGCATACTACATGCAATAGCGAATATCCAAACAATTCAGGATTATATTGCAAACTCACTTAAAACCGCTTATCACACAAAGCATCAAAACCCACTCATCGACCAAACAGGAAGCTACAACGTCAACTACATGCCACTAAAAAAGCTACCTAAACACGCAATTGCCACTTCATAAAACCCGACCAGGGTCAAAATCCTAAAATAGGAACCAATAATGAGATGCAGGTTTTTTGAAATTTTTTGTACTCACGTAGCATACAATCACTCTACCTCTCCTGAGAAGTATTCACTCGACAAATCTTTTTATGCAGGTTAAAGAGTCGCCAAATCCCAGGCACTGGAATTAAATCAACTACAAGCAAAAAGAAAAAAAAAACACTATAGTAGTTCAGATATAGTAGTTCAGAACAAGAGTTTAAATCAGTCCGGGATCGTCAAATCACCAAGCCAGAAGGTATAGTTCATCGAGATAGTTTTTCATTCGTCAGTCTGCTCAAGTATACATTTGTCACTTACTTATTTACTTACTTAGTTCATGTTCGTCAGAGCATTCGAATAGTTCAACTCAACTTTTACTCTCGACGAGTGAATTAAAATCCAATCAAATCCAACTTTGTTCAACTTTCACCCTTTGAAGAGTGAACTAAAATTTAATCAAACTCAACTAATCAAATCTTTACCAACTTTGAACCAGCTGCCCTTCGTTGAAGGCAGCAACGATCAAATCTTCGGCCAATATATTGATTCAGATCGGTGCGCTACACATCTTATTGTTAATACATCTTATTGTTAATATTTATAGAATCTTTGGTTATTTCTATATCAATATGAATTTTATTTTTGTCATAAAACGTGGTTAAAGATTCAAGATTTTATTATTTCTTGAATTAAAGCTTAGTTTTTCTTTTGAAGGAGTGGTAAAAATTTTCATGGATAAAAATAACTTTTCAATTCAAAAGAATTCAAGATTTAGTCATCTGATATATCAAATTTAGTACTTAATATTATAGCTAGAAAAAACTTAAAAATTGAAATATTTTATCAATTCACTTATTTCATTTAGTTCAATATATTGCATCATTCCACTAGAATAAGTTGATTTCACGAAAAATAAATGCTTAGGTATAAATGACAAGTATACATATTGAGCTCTTTAAATTAAACTAATAGTTTTGAAAAAATTAAAACATTCATATAATAATTGAACTATGGATAGAGATTAAAGTTTTTCACGCTGAATAAATCTATATCTTCATTATAGATATAAGTAATGAAAAAATAATTTTTGACATTCATCAGAAAAAGTTACTAAAAATTAAGTTAGTTTAATTTAGCTATAAGTGTTAAAATTTTGATTACATTCAATATATTATGTACTAACCTCTTTTCAAAAACTCAATTTAGAGTGAAACAACGGTTTGCTGTTGTTATCTTATTATGAATCAAGAACAAGGTTAATAGAATAGAATACAAGTAACTAATTATAAAAAGAAAAAAATTATCTTCTGTGGAATGAAAAAATTTATGCGAATCACCATGAACCGTAATATATATGCATAAACATCTGAAACAGCAATAGCAATAAAAATATATTTATTAAAATAAAATTAAGTTTATTAAATTTATTATAAAAAATTTTTATCCTTATAGAAAATGATATTTTTAAATATAATTTTAATATATGTATAATGTAAGAAATACATAGAATACAAGAACCATTAAATATTTCTTTTGAGATTAAAGGTAGAAAATATTTATATCAAAGACGAAAATTATTCTCTTAAAACTAGGAAATAGTACAATGATACATTTAAACAAGTATTTTTCTTTAAATATTCAATTTATATTTAAATAAATTTTTTATTTCGTGTTATTTTGAAAATTACTTTAAAATCATATTTTCTTAAATAGCATGTACATAGTTTTATCGTAGCATTATTGATGTTAATTATGTACATAACTGATATTAAAGCGGATTTTGAAATATAATGTAATATAACCATTTCACAGAAAACTTATAAATTTTAACACATTCAAGATAAATAATATTCTCAGTAAACGACAATGGCTCCACAAATTTTGTAATTTTTATAAAATATGAGTAAAATTAAACATAACATGTGAATGATGTAAAAAGTATTTCAAACTGATTAAAGTATCCCATGATTATTTGATTTTACCTGTTATATTTTCCACAATAAATGATGCAATCTCAAGAAATTTTATATTTACAATTTATTACATGAAATACAGATATTAACCTGTTTGAATCAATTCTTATAATGAAAAAATAAATTGTATTATTTACATAAAATATATATACATATTAATTGTAGCCCATGTGTAAATTAATAATACAATTACTTTATTATTAATTTTTCCGTTTGCATATTTATTTGTTTCCATTAATAACATTTAAAATAATGTTCGCATCATAAATTAGTTCAAATATTACAAACATGTACATTGAAAGTTCATTTAAATGAACTTTTCTTAATATGAATCTTTATTTTCCGATTCAAATCTAAATTCAATTTTGTATTTCTTGGTCATTGCTTCATCATTTTTATTATCATTTTATTTTATTTTTTTGAAATCTCTGTTTCTAATTGTATTTCAGTATTTAGAAATTTATCTCGTCCATGATATGTAAAAAATTGTAGTATAAATTATTTATTTTGCACTTAATATTAAATGCGAAGATAATCATTTTATTCTTTATGCACTTTATTCTACCCTTATAACAGAATTACAATATAAAAATTGACTGATAATACTAATCCCTGTTAATTCATATAGTGAATTGTTAATGGAATGACCTACTTGATGAAGTTTCGGTTTGTAAATGAATTGCAAATGAATTAGTTGTACTTAGTAATCCTAGTCCTAGTTTTTCGCAGTTTAATGTTTCCAAATAAAATAAAAAAATCCATACTAATATGTTATTGAAAGTATTGTTAAAGAATTATAATAGAAGAACAATACGTAAAATGAATAGTAACAAACAAGTATTACTATGAACAATATAAAGAATAGCCCAGAACAGGCAAAAATACGTGCATCTAATTATAAATCAAAATATATCACATTTCTATAACTCTGATGTTGTCCAATCTCATTTTGTTAGAATTTTATCTAAAAATTTTGAGAGATAAAGTGTATCAAACAGTAGAGACTCATTAGTTTATTCATTAATACATGTGACGAATTAATCCAAAGAATTAATTATTCATTTGCTGAAAGTAAAATTAAAATAAACTTTTTAAAAATTATTATCAGGAATGATGAATATTTTATAATAGGTTTGAAATTATTAAATTTAAATTTATAATTTAAAAAATTATTAAATTTTTTATTATTATCACATGTAAAAATTTCTGATCTACTCATACATTACATAATTTACTTTTAAATACTATACATTTTATGCATTATTCTTTTATCGTAATTCTCTAACAATATTTCCAATAACATATGTTTAATTTTTTTCTTATTTTGATTTATAGAATGTACTAGCAACATCTGATCGGAAAAAACTGGGTATATTTAAGGTATTTCTCAGATTATTCAAATTACTAAAATTTAAATAATGTATATATAAATAAAATATATTATAAATATAAAATATAAAGTATATATATAATAAAAATTCAAGTTGTTGAAGACATTTAATTCTGACAATATTTCCGTTAATGTATAATTGGAAACAGATTTGTAAATATCAAGGAGTACAGAAAATAACATTATTTGACATGTAATAAATGATTCTTTCCAAATCAAAGCAGTTAAATGAACTTTAGAAATACGAAAGTATATTTGAGGACAAGTTAAATAAATTAGTAAAATAATCTCAATCTATTTGATCACACACGATTTCAATGTAAGTAGCTGCACTAACGAGAATGATCGTACAAATTTAAATGGATATTTCCATTCCAAATTAAGCAAACAAGGATCACGTTAGTGAAATTATTGAATTTAGATTGTTTGAATTTAGATAACTTGACTAATTTGAACAAAACTTTAAATAACGGATCTTTTGCCAGAACTCACTTGCAGGTGTTGGATTCTTTTTCTTTGTTCGTTTTATGAAATATTTGATAAATTAGTACATCAATTCCGAATACTTATGAAAGTATGCATGAAGATATTTTCTCCGTGGTTCATATCATGAATTTACCATCAAAAGTTTTTCATTTACTACGGTGTTTCTATTTTATTGGTTTCTGTTTTAAGACATCAGCCAATATTCATAATACTTTATATAGAACTAATACTTTATAGAGAACTAATTGTAATTACAGAACTAATTATATTCATAATAGATTCATAACAGATTTATGATGCGAACGCAAATTCCTTCTTACTTTTGGATTTTAGATTTTTACGTATGTTTTTACTATATTTTATTTTAAAAATTTAAAATCAGAGGAGTTCTTAATTTTCTAAAATTAGAGACTTCTTTTTAACCTTGAAATTACGATTTTGAATATAAATTTACAAAACCAAATTATATTCGACCTAATTGAACATATCAACAACTGCCAACATTAAATTCAGTTTTTTCCATTTATACATGAAATTGTAACAAATCAAGTCCACCATATTCCATCTTGCAAACAGATTGCAAATTAATATGTAGCTACAGAGTTTAATAAACTTATAAAATCTTGAGTAGAAATTTGAGAACAATTACAGATGAAATTTAAAGATATATTAATTATAAAATTATGAAACCATCTAATCGTTTTTAATTATCCAGAAAGTTGTAAAATTGAGAATCAAAATATTTTATATCGTTTGGGGAATTATGCAGCCTTCAATAAGATTCGTTGTTACTAAACATAGACGAACCCATTTTTTAATAGAACCCATTTGTTCAAAAATTATTCCATGTTGGGTTTAAAATTATGTTCAATGTTTGGATCGATTTATAAATATGAAAAGAACCTTTCAATAATGAATAACATAAAATTAAAATGTGGATTAAAACTGACAGAAAATTCGTTGTCTTCTTTGATGAATAGTAAGTAATAAAATTGAAACCGCTGCAGATACTAGAGACTACTTATGATGGAAAAATCGACTAACTGAAATAACAGTTTCTGTGAGCAGTGGCGAAAAAAAGTTCGTCATTTCTGTGTTGTAGATCTATTATTGTGAGTAACAATTATTATTATCTTTAGGACAGCTGAATCGGGTAACGATGTGTGCATCGTGAATGATAAATATTGAGCATAATCAATCTTGAAAGCTTAATTAATTTTTCAATAAGTCAGATATTTCTCGTTCGTTCATCAATTAAAAAATGAAATAGAATAAAGCTTGAGTTTATAGAATAAAGCTTATTATTCCTCCGAATATATTTTTCGAACGTTAATAAAAATAAAACCACTCTAACACATAAAAGCTTCATAAAACTTGTTTTCACTTGCCATATTTATCTAATATACAGTATTCAATTCTTTTTTTAAAGCTACAAATACCAAAGAATATAGTATTCTTTTAATAATAGGTTTGATTTTTAAAATGCATGTAAACTTCCTAAAATTCTCTCTCTTTTTAATATTCTGCCAGGTGTTAACTACCATTCATAGAGATTTTATTTTTTTAATACAATTATTCTATACTGCAACCCAGAATCTAATAGACATACATATAATATATTCATTTTAACCAGAAATGCCTAAATATCTGGAAAAATATGCATGATAGAAAAAATGTTTTAGACTCAGATTATATATCTATTGTATATTGTATATCTATTATCTATTTGACTTTGCAATGACCCTGAAATTCTTTGCTAAGTTTAAATAAATGTATACCATTTTGTAATTGATATTCAAACATTACTTTGTTGTGTTTGCATTATCTGCTATTGAGATATGAATTTTAAAATTCGATGTGTCTCTAGCATTAGTATTACCTGAAACAATATTCATTACGTAACACAAAAAGATAAATAATGTTGCTGTTGGTGTGTTATTGTCGGTAGATCAAGTTGCAATTTCTCCATAACATTCATATTTTTCCAGATATTTGACTATTTCAAGTTATTATTAACCAGAAATTATTTAAATTATAAAATATTTAAATTATTTATATAAGCAATATAAATTATAAATAAAAGTATATACTTAAAATACATTTATTTTTGAATTTTTGTCAGCTAAGTCCTTTTTTTCGATCTGCTTGTTTTTCTTTCAATGCTTTTATATTAGTTAAGGAACGTTTCTATTTCACGTTTTTTAGATATATTGTTGAACATTTGTTCTTTTTTTTCAATAAAAGTGACATATTGAATAATATACGAAAAATTTTAAAAGTAAAACAATTTGCTACCTATATCGAAAAATAAGTAGAGGAAAACAGAGGAAAGCGCATGTAAAGACAGAGTTGAATTCACAATTTTCAAATATTATAACATTTTTTGTGCAACATTTTCAAAATAAATATAAATTTTTAAAAATTTTTAAACAAATTTTAAACAGTTTTTAAAATTTGAGATTTAATCTGTATTACATTCTGCATTATCATCACTACCATTTTTAAGTCCTTTATTAATATTACTGACCAATTCCTAAAGATATGTTGCAACGAAAGTACCATATAATAATAAATTTTATAATATAATTTTTGAATCTCTTTGATTTAGTAAATAAAAAGACTGAAAAACAATATATTTATTATTAAAATATTTTCCGAAAGTAGCAATTCATAAACGGGAGAAGTCGGGGAAGACTTAATAATGATTCACATAAATTCGTTCTTAAATTCAACACTTACCAATAGTCGAAATTCCTTGCATCTATCGCATATTTTGCACATGTATGTTTTGTTTCTGTAACAAATTTCTTCAATTCGTTGAATAGGTTATAGATATCATTTTATGGAGAAAGAAGGAGAAGGTGGCTGTTTCTAGAGTCACAAATGAGAATGCAGGAATTTAATATATTAGTGCAGTAAAGTAATGTATATTATATATGAAAACATATACATATGAATATTATAAATTATTCTTCATGGTGTTTAAAATATAAAAATTTATTACATCACGCACATATGATCATACCACATATGATCAGCACCACGAGGCAAATCTATGAAATCTTCCAAAAAAAGCGAAATCTACCGGAAATTCAAACTTATTTAGTTTTTCATATATTCACTTTTGTATCACGTGTATGCAAATATATCATTGTACTTTGGTGGTGAAAATTGATTATGAATAAGAGATTGTAATTTGATGACATTGTTCGTCCATATAGAATATAGATCAATATCGTAATTAAACAATATCACTAGATCGGAGAATTTTCATATGAAGTTTCTCCATACGCGGAAATCATACATATCTAGAGGTTGTACTACTTTCTTTGATATTGTGAATATCGAATTTCAGTACGCTGATTAGATGGTATACTGTTTTGTAATGTAGATAGGCAATGATCAGTTTACAAGTCTAATAATAAAACAGTGATATCCGTAATCCCGCATTTGGTAGATATGTTTGTTAATCATTCATGAAACAGTTCTATTATTAACATTTTGGAGTGGACATACCATTGTACAAACATTGCACGATCGAAGCAAAAATATTATACTGTTCTTTAATTAAAATTAAAATTAACATTATGGGAAGTATAGTTATGTATATGTAGATTGCACAACTACTGTAACCCTTTTTTCTTTTTGTGCAACTAAAATTCGGCAAAAATGTAATTTTATATTAGTTAATTTTATATTTAGTAATTTTATATTTAGGAATTTTATATTTTCATCAGTGTTGAATATATTTTGCTTCAATATCTCTAATATAAGATTACATAGAGACATGAGATAACATTAAATTTTATTAACATTGTTAACAAAAGTCGAGGTAATTTTATTTAGCTGTATTGTATGATTGAGTAATAAATTTGCTTATTTTCTTATTCTATAAATTTTCTCAAAATTGTACATCCAATGTTAATATATTTTAAAATTTTCAAAATCTATCTCTTCATTAGCTTCCAATGCCCA
Organism: Frieseomelitta varia; assembly: GCF_011392965.1. Lineage (NCBI taxonomy): Eukaryota > Metazoa > Arthropoda > Insecta > Hymenoptera > Apidae > Frieseomelitta > Frieseomelitta varia. The sequence goes on along the minus strand of NW_025110097.1, from coordinate 468,895 downwards.
TCTTTGAAAGTCATGAAAAATAGCATGAGTTTCAATTACTTGCACAAATTTCTAATACACATATTCAAAAATTTGTAATAATTTTACGTGTCGTGTTCCTCTTCTGTTCATTGTTCCCCATTTAATTTAGATAAGATAATTTTATATAGATACAAATTTGCTTAACAGAACAGTACTGTTTACGATTTACCTATTATCATACACTAAAACTTTTCGAATTTTTTATTGACTGATTTTAAAGAAAGCTGCCTTTTCTTTCCATTCTTCCAATATATATTTGTTTCATACTCTAAAATATCTCTTTCTGATACATTTTATTTCTTCAACCTCTGTTGTTTCCAAAAGTTCTTCGTGTGTAGATGGATATATATCATCTACAAATTCTACAAAATATGATCTAAACAATTCCAAAAATTTTAATATAACACCAGTTTCCAATGAAAATGAATTATCCCATTGCAACTGAATTAACATGTCTCTTATTATATCACGTATCTCAATTTTTCCTTTATTGATAAATGTTTCATTATCATTCGAAAGATATAAGTAAACGAATTATATTTGCATCTCTATTATAGTAAATTCTGTTATGATAAAAATAACTATATTAACAGTCACAAATATTAGTTATTCTTCTCGATCAAGTGTCTCCAACATTAGCAATAATCAACGAATCAAAATCATTAATATTATTTGTCGTTAAGTAGTTCTCCTTAAAATGATATATTATTTAATGAGATATTCATGTGTTCTCATTACTAGTGCAATTCAAAACAATAGACATGATATAACATCTTGATGCTTATATTTATTGTATACAGAAAAATATCCTAAAAAGTAGTCATAGCAGTACGTTGTATGTAATGAAAGCTACAGCATTCGTTATTAGATACATATGTACCTAATTCATTCATATCAAATGCGCTTGGAAACAATATCCCTAAAGTAGTTTTGTTATTTTCGATTTTTCTTATACTTTGAATCGTAAAATTTTGATGATGACTCAATAGATAATAAATTATGGTCTACTATTTATTCTTCAAAGTATATTACATATTATAACATATAAACAAATGTTTTAATTGCGTAAGCGGATAGTAGAAATAAGAATATTTATATGTTAAGTATATATTATATATTTTTTAACTTTTGAGAATATAAAAAAAATTCGAAGATTACATTAAAAATAAAAAGTTCTGTAAAGGATAAATTATATTTCATTTCTTCAATCTTTTCTTTTATTTCTATTTATTTCTCATTATTTCTATTTCTTATGTAATATTGATATCCGCACCGTAGGCTTCCAGATGGACGCTATATTGATTAAAGCGCAATGGTTTGAAATTTTCACAGTGACTTCCAATTTCTGTCACAATTTCGCCGCCTCCTTCAAGGAGGTCGAAAGACAAGAATCTTCCTTGTCCTAGAAGAAATAAGGAACAACCCCTTTATGTTCCGGGTCCATCCCCACCGGCCCAAAAGCTTTTTACTATCTTATAAGGGCGCCTTAATGGATTGGAGTCTATACGAAGGAGTTCTCTGGGAGAAAACTCATATCTGGGTTTTCAATTTTCTGATCATTTTTTGACTTTTCGTTGTAAAATCCAAAGCTAAAAATGACCTCTCCATATCGCTGCATTCCTTTGATGAATCCGAATATAAAATTATCATGAATGAGCAAGCCGATGCAACATAGCCTGAGCATGGGACGTTAATCATGATGAACGCATATGCTTTTTTCTTTCCTGGAGATCCATTGGAAAATAACTGAGATGTCGATAAGGACATTTGTGATTTTCCACTTACTCGGCCACCAATACTTCGTAGGCTCTATGTGACATTTATGATGAAGATCCCATTCCATTTAATGCAGATACTCAAAGTCCAATAGAAGTTCGAAAATTGTTGCCAAGTCTTAACATCGTCCGCCCGGACATTTATTCTGGAATTTCCTAAAAGAAGAGGAAGATTGTCGTAAATGTTAAAATCCATCGAAATGAGAACCTGATGTGGCCGATGACGCATTAAATATTCACCTACCTCGTGATGGTTCTAGCCAACCGAAACAATCCTCATATATTGGAAAAGCAGATCCTGCCTCAATTATCTCAGATTAACTTTTCAATATATCACCAAAAAAACAAAATGTTGTCTCGGACAGAAACTGATAATGACACCCAAGAATTCGCCCGGTCTCTTGAGACTAAGTATTCGCGGTTGGCATATCCACCAGCCCAACATTCGATGTTTTCGATAAGGAAATGCCTATTTTACGCGCTATAGCTTTTAATTAGGTACTGTTTTAAAGATATTGTTATTATCGCAATCCAGCCGATCAAAGCAAGATTTCTCTGATCCCTTGAAATATAATTATAAGGTTGCGGCATTGGGGCCTTAAGTTCTTTGGAATTACTTACCCTGAAGAATTGAAAGGATAGAAAAAAACGAAAGTGGGATGGGGAAATAAAAAACAAAGATCCCAGGGATACCCATTCCTGGATAAGAAAGAAGTGATCTTGCAAATTGTTAATTCGCCACGTTTCTCTTCACATTCACGTCATATATGAGTTTAGTCCCATGTTTTATCTCCATGCCTAGCGGTGTATAGGCTTTCAACCTACGTCGCTGATCCACGCCCACTCTCTAGTGCAAAAAGGACTTAGAACAGCCAAAGTTCCAGGTCAGCTAATCTGAGCCCCACCACTGTGAGAATGAGTCAATGTGATGCAAGGTTAATTAATATCGTTATTAATCTTTTGTTTCTTGAACCACTTGTATGGTAGTTTCATATGTTATTATTTACTACCAATTCTAACTGACGAAAATATGCAATTATATCACTTTTTCCAGCAATTTCAATTGACAAAACATTGACGAGTAGAAAATCGTTATTAAACAAAACCCGAGTACTTAACATATTTTTTTTGCATGGCCAGTTTTTTTTTTATTTACGCTATAGAACTCTCTACAGAGTTATTAGCAGCATGCACATTGCTGTGCATACTAACAGTACAGAAACAATTTCGCAGACTTTTGTACAAGGATTACACTGATATACAACTAAGATACATGTTTGCTATTTACGTACTTATAACCAGTGCTTACAACTAAAACTGTTAAGAGAACTGTTAAGTCACTGAGAAACACTGCACTCGACACAGATTCGTTACAGATGTCAACAGTTGCCAGCATGACCAGTTCTTTAATATAAATAAATAATTCATTGTTCTGGGCTAATTTGAAATGGGGTCGTTTGTACTAGTTATACCTGCATGTGCAAGTCGTTCGAAATTAGTGACTGGTGGTATTCTTTATCGATTGATAGTGTATTGTGAAAAATTCTTTTCTCAAATGATCAAAAACACAAAGAATATTCTTGCCCTTCTTCCAGGATCTTGATTGGATACTTTTTAACCATCTCAGATTTTAATCCAGAAACTGTAATAATTGTAATGGTCTAATGGACTTGCTGCAATTGATTACATTGATTCAGTAAGAATAATTTAAGCAGACTAATATTGGATGTTTTGATGTTTCCTATATTGTAAAGTTTTACTTTCCTATATTTTTTGTGAAATTTGCCATGTTATTAATAACATTTTGATATTTCAGATGCCACTTATTCTTTAGAATTTTGCCGATGTCAGTGCAAAATTTCAAGCTGCTCTGAAAATGAGACAAATCATAGGATAAATTTTTTGAGTGGTCCTTTAATTTTTGTTTAATAGGTTTTTAGGTACGCTGTGATCTCGCATGATTCGCTAGTTTCCTTTATTATATAACTTCTTTTTAAAACGATAACTGTTTTATAAAATAATAATTTAAATATATCAGAAAATATTAGTCTTTTAATTATGGCGAGGCTGCATGTAATCGAAGATAATACCACAATCCGAATAAGTTGTAACATTTTTATAAAAATATTATACAATAAAATATTATAAATATAATATAAATACAATGAAATAAATTGCAAATGGATTAAAGCAAAGGAATATATGAATATAATGATGAGATATAGATAAATGCCATTATAATGATATAACAATAGCTAAAAAATTAATAATTATTTATAAAAGATTATATAGATGCTCTATAATTGCTGAAGTGCGGTGAAATTAAAGATCGACATGTGACGACGATCAGTGCGCTTTTGAAGTGTGTTTTCTTTTCTTCAGAAAAGTATTACATTCATAGTGAGATCTTTTTGTCGTATGAAAGATAAGGATAATATATAATAATATATATAACAATATATAATAGAAAACAATATATAATATAAAACAAGTAAATATAACAATATATAATATAAAACAAGTAAATATACTAATCATTTTTTGTCTTTCATACAATAGATAGATTTTAGAAAATTAAAATTAAGATTAAAATTCTGTTCCGGCTCAATAGACTAAGCAATATGAATCCGATTCGCACGCTTGTATTTGAGGTAGATAGCGATTTCCGTGGTGTATTACCATGGAAGTATTGTGAGTTGATACGATTCTCATAGAAGATCGGAGATAAGTGTACTGTATAATTTATAACTGGTTATTGTACGAATTAGTACACTGTACTGACTTATGATTGACTAACTGATTAATTTCTAATGACTGTTTCACGTATAGTAGCAGCACTAACAGTAATAGCAGTAATAGCTAAAATATGGCAGTATAGGAGAAAGATTGACTATAACCTGAATTGTATAGAATAGACTTTAATATTGTCTTATAAATTCCTACGAGTAAAGAGGTATAATGTTTAACGTTTTTGTTACAAAATGCAGAGTTATTACCACATCCAATGAGATAGTTTCCTCTATAATGTAATGAGTCTCCTCTATATTATAATGAGATAGTCTTCTCTATGCTGTAATGAGTTGTAACTGGATGTGTCTTTAGATTTAAAGATTACTATATTGCTTATTGTTTACGTTGTCTTATATTTCTTGGGTTTAGGGATATTTCGATTATATATAATAATTAATAAACAAAACATAATTTTTTGTTTCTTTATTTTTGTTTCATTTTAGTTTGTGCTTTATTATTTATTAATAAACATCTATTATGTGTAACTAGTTATATAACTAGTTTTATAATTAAAGCTACATATAATTAATATATAATTAAATTTATCAGGAAATTCAATCCTGTTATTTCCGTTATATAGATTATCAAAGAAATCGTGTAAGAGAAAACTGTGTAAAAAAAACATAAATGCGATTATTTTCAGACATAAAAGAAATAGAATAAAATCATTACTCAAATTTTTATTTAGTTTCTATTCATCTAATTGTAAGTATATATCTATTTTATAAGTTTATAAAAACAATTATATATATGTATATATAACTAAACCACTGAAGTCTAATAATTTTTTCGTTTAATCTAATACGAACATTATTCGAGTAGCTAAGTTTTATTACTAATTGTTTTCTTTTTTCAGCTTGTTCCGTATCCTTTTATGTGTACTATTCAAAAAGATAAAATTTTTAATATTATTAATTTCCAAACTTATTTGAATTTGAATAGGTTAGAAAATAAAATAGAAAATATTTAATATCACTGAGATTGAAATTACATATACTATTGCGATACCGACCAGTAGTTGAATGTTGTAAATATAAATATAAAACCAACACATTTACATTTAATGCTATGCTCGAAATTCAATAAAATGGCAAAAACGAATTATACAGTAAATTTTAAGGATACGTTATGAAGAAGTCAATCTGATAAAATTTTTTCGTTTGAGTTTTTAAAATTTTCTAAAACAAAAATATTTTTACTTTACCTTATCTTACTTATCTTTGAAAAAAACTGTACACATGTCAATTGTACAATTTTTTTTCACAAAATTATAATAGTTTCAATATCGACAACTATCGGGTGTGCGAATACTTTTGTTCATCTTTATACAGGGCGATTCTTAAATGCATGTCCATACTTTGAATGATGAATTAATGATAAAAATAGTAAAATAAATAAAAAATGTTATATGAATCTATATCCGGTATAACATACTGTTTCCATGTTATACATAGATGATTGAAGAAAATATTAAATATATCTACCGTGACTCTCATTAATATTCGGACACCTTGTTACTCGGGAAATTATAGCTTTTTTTAATTGTTTATAATAGTATTATTAAATTAACTGTTTTCTTTCTAAATATAATAAAGTACTTATTATAATTAATAAAAACATAAATTTTATTTATTGCACATAGTTTTTTACATAATAAACTATACACTAAATTATGTGAAAATTTGACGTCGCAAAAATATTCGGACACCATAGTTTAGCTGCAGGAATAAGTTATTGTACTACATCGGCTACGCCGTTAGTACAAATTGTTTGTAAACATAATATCTAATGCGTCGCAAAGACTCAGTGTTGCAAATAACTCCGGTGATAGCAGACGTTTTATTTGTGAAAATGGGACGAAAAGGAAAAAATATATCTTTTGAAATCGGACAACTTGTTATTTATCACAAGGAAAAGGGAAAATCATACCGAGAAATAGCCAAATTATTAAATATAACTAAGAGTATTGTTGCGGACATTATACATATTCGTGAGGATCGAATCGATTCACTCAAAAGGGTCGTTCAAAATTACTAGATTCTCGGTAAGCAAGAATAATAAGAAAACGCAAGATAATAAGGAAAATAAAGGAAGATCTCAGTCAAAGTGCTGCAAAATTAACAAGAGAATTATTTGAAGAATCTGGGAAGAAAATGCATCCGTATACAGTGCGACAGGTATTGTATTTTCAACGGCAGGGTTCCTCGAAGAAAGCCATAAATGAGGCAAATCGTAAAAAAAGACTTAACTTTGCAAAGAATATGTTTATAAAGATCAATCGTGGTGCAACGATGTAATATTTGCAGAAAGCAAATTTAATCTTCACGCAAAATCCGACGGACGCAAAATGGTGTGGTATAAAGTAAATGAAGAACTAAAATTTAAAAATTTGAAACCGACAATGAAACATGGGGGTGGAAATGTAATTACATGGGGTTGCATCTCGACTGCAGGTGTAGATGAACTAGTTTTTGCTGACGGTATTATGGACAAAAATAAGTTGGATATTTTAAAAACAAATTTAATCAAAAGTGCTAGTAATATGGGCATACGTGATACTTTAAAATTTTATCAAGACAATGGCCCTAAACACAAATTAAAAATTGTGCAGGAATATTTATTATACAAGTGTCTCAAAGTGTTTCACCCTTCTCCTCAATCGCCGGATTTAAATCCGATTGAGAATTTATGGGATCAATTGGATCGTAACATTCGTACGACACCTATAAGAACAATAACAGAATTGAAGGAACGTTTGTTAGAAGAATGGAAATGTATTCCATAGGAATATTTGAAAAAATTATATGTAACATGCCTAAGCGATTATATGAAGTAATAAAACAAAAGAGTCAACCGATAAAATATTAATATTATGACACTATGGTTAAAAAAGGTACATATTTTATATAAAATTAATGTAATTCGTTTACCGAATATTTCTACGACATCAAATTTTTACAGAATTTAGTGTATCGTTTATTATACAAAAAACTATGTGCAATAAATAAATAAAATTTATGTTTCTACTAACTATAATAAGTACTTTATTATATTAGAAAACAATCAATTCAATAACATATACTATTATAATAGTATACTAATATATATATATATTATAAACAATTAAAAAGAGCAATAATTTCCCAAGTAGCAAGGTGTCCGAATATTAATGCGAGTCACTGTATCTTATGCTTCAGTATATGCTATTGCACATCGTAATATGCCTAATTTTATTTATAAAAATATTCAGACAATTTTATAAAAATATTCAGTACAAAACAAAATTCCAATAAACTCATTTTTGGTGTAATTTAAAATTTATTATGTGTTAAGTTGAAATAAATAATGTACAATTTATAAAAAAGAATATAGAATAACTTTGAGAATTCGACATCGAGAAATACTTATTATTTTAAATGAATATGGAATTCAATACCAAGGCACGTACTAGCATTGTGCTGAGACATGAAGAGCGGACATACTGAATATTTTCTTCAATTAGTCATAACTAGAAGACTAAGGTATTATGTAGGATATAGGACATCAGGTATTTGAATGTGTAGATTCACCAAATATGGGCTGAATAGAACTCTATAGGTCTAATTTAATTAGGTGAAGCTAATTTATAAATATAAACCTAGAAAATATGACTGGTATACCTGATTATTAAGTCTTTAAAAAGCGACAAGCATTGAAGACCGTACCTCTATAAACCACATTTAGGACCGTACGCACTTTGTATCTTGGACTACAAGTTATTTGTAGATTAATATTTTATTTGTAATATTTTATGAACTCAGTACTAAAACTTTGTTATTTTTTGTTGAATAATAAATAATAAAAATTAAATTAATGATTACGTATACTTATGAAAACATAATGCATAAAATATACAGCCACGAAGGGGACTTGAATACCTTAATTCCTTTAAAATGTCTCCAATTATATGTTTTTTTCTTACTACCGCATTATTGTTTGTATCCAATATATTATTATATATTAACGTGTACAGATTGTCAAGAAATTATATGTCGCGATCATAACATGATTCTACACTTATGGTTTGGTGAAGATTCATATAAAAAACTTCTTGCAAAATTGATCTTGATCTTGAAAATCATGAACAAAAGATTGAAATGTGTTTTGTTTTTTACATTATGGGGATTATCTTCATAAAAGAAAATTAAGAGTAATATGGATTGGAAATGACTTTTGTCTACTTTTATTCTACTCATTATGGTTATATTACCTTTGTAAAAGGATTAGAGATAATTTTTGAAATACGTTCTAAAACATGATAATGTAGTTTTAACAACTCTTAAACTAGACTATTTACAATAAACAAAAATTTACATTTGCCTATATTGCAAATGCAGTATTAAATCATATTGTCTTTGCTGGTCTTCTGCATATTATCTTTATGTTATTCCCAATATTCATTATCAAGAATTCCGTGCAAAAATAAAGGTCATTTCTTTCCATTTTTTTTGGAAAAAACCAAATTCATTTTTCAACATAGACACCTTTATCTTGATACAATTGTCTCAACGTCTTTTTAATTTTTTAATTCCATTCACATAATTTAATATATCTTGCAAAATAAGTAATTTGTGTTAACAATTAGTTCATTATTTGATGCAAATCTTTTTCTATAATTGCAATAGTAAAATTGATGGAATTATTCATCCTTCATCCTTAAACGACAAATTTGGGGACTTTTGATTATTTTTCGTTTTCTATGAAGAATATGAAGATATGCTTGAATATATATGGAGAAAAAAAAAGATAAATGAAAATCATAAATGTTCTTTATATCACAAATCATGTTAACTAGTGTCTATAAGAACCCTATGTATTATTTGAATTATGTGATAAATAATAAACACAGTCACTAATGGTACTACACTTAGAAATTGTACAATTTTAAAACATTGTTGGACGAATTGTTAGATTGTTTCATACTTTTTATGCCCTAAGATAGAATTTATTAGAATATATAGAGCAATCGAAAAAAATTGCAATTTATTTAATTTACTTAAACTAAATTTTAATCAATTTAATTAAATGAATATATTTGTTAAATCTACTTATTTAAACGTAAATTCCCAATATATGTATAAACGAAAAATCTTCTAATTCATATGTAGGGGACGTTTCCCACTGATCTTGAACCTACGACCAGGGCCAATAAACACATAAAAGTAGTATGAGAGACGCGTCCTTGGGCAATACCATTAGGCTCATAAAGTAATGGCAAAAATTACTTTATGGGACTGACCGGTCCAACGGTGCATTGAGATTTTCCTTCGCACTCACGTGATCGGGAAAGATACAAAGACAGTCGGCCATATTTAAGGTAGACAAGGGTTGTCAACAAAGTAGGTTAGTAAGGTTCCGAGCTACTTTCCAGCAAGAAAGTTGAGCAAGCTTATTTACAATCGAAGTAAACAAGTGTATGCAAAATAAAAAAAGAAAAATCAAACAAAGACTCAAGTGAGAATCAAAACCCCCACGCCCAAAAAAGAAACATATCATCAGACACGGCCACAAGCAACAGACCCACAACAGCAAACCTGGACCGCGCACCTGCAGATAAGGCATCCACATAGACAGTGACTAAGAGAAAAGCCATAGAAGAACAACTTAAGGTTACTATTTCAAGAAAAAGGGTCATATCCCTATCAGATTCACTTCCTATCGCAAATATGCAATATTTCTGTCAAAAGCAGGTACAGCGTCTTCGATTGTGTCATCAATGAGATAAACTCAGGCCAAAACACGGAATCAAGAACGACACGAACATCGCAACAAATTTAAACCCTTCTGCTAAAAAACCGCAAAACATGAAACCTCCTCCCTATTTATGTATATCCGCCAATATACGTATATAGTAAAATAGACCATCTGAAACTCCTTGACACACTTAATACTAAACCTATCGACTATTTCTTGTCTACTTATTCGGTAGAAATGGCCGGTCCTTAAAAGTTACTGCTTTTACAATTGAACGTATATATTAGTCAATTTGGTACTGCATTAAATAATAAATGAAGTAATTTTCATAAAATGATGACACAAATTTATTGTTATATACTGTCAATTATAAACTCCAAAAAAAAAAAAAAAAATTAAGAATGATCCGTATATCATATAGTTTCTTTTAATCACATACACGATACATTCACATTATTTCTAAACATATAAAAAATATTGTTAAGACGTCATTATAGACGACTAGAAATACTGGGTATTCTGTATTGAGTTGAATGTTACAGTATTGGACTGTAGACGGCTTGTCCAACATAATTTGAAATTGATAATTGAACGTGAATGGATAATTGAATAATTGCAGTCTATAAATATGAAATATCTAAATTTTTTTCCTTATATGTGCCCCGAGTATATAGCAGAGCAATAAATGCATCTAATTTTGTTTGAATCTAGTTCCCTAACACTCTGAATGTTTTTTCTTCTGTGCTTACGTTCTTATTTGTTCCATTATACGATGATTAATGATCAGAGAAAATGCAGTCTTTACTTTTCCTTTCATGATATGTCGTTTAGCATATCCTGTCAGACTAAGCACTTCCCTAAAAATATTATAAACTGGTTTTCTTCCAGGTTTGGAACCTTCGTCTATTTCTTCCCAAACTGTTCGGAAGAGGATATGTTGGTCCTTTACATCACTCTCACTTTTAGAATCCAATAATAATTTCCTTCTCTTTTGTTCTCTACGTTTATTTATATTCTCCTTTTCGTTATTACTATCCGAGGACTTCAATTCTTCTGTTGTAAATACGTCATCATTTCTTTCCATGTCTTTTCATGTCTTTAGTTTCGGAAATATCCTGTTCATCGAAATCTAAACACTCTTCATCTACATTGTTTGTTAAATAATTTCATATTTTTGAAATGCCTTGACATTTTAGGGTAAATATTCACCACAATAATTCACTATATGTGAAATACAAAATTTACATCAAAGTATTGGTGGTTTACTTTTTCTTTTTTCAAATTAGCACTTATAACATGCGATGTAAAGAAAATATTTTAAAACTTATATACTTTAATGTTCTTTTTTGTAATTATAAAATTGTACTGGATGTCATCCAACTCTGTTGTCTGTGTAATAATTTGCGCATAATTTGAAAGTACTATAGTACTAATCACTCAACTATATTTTGTAACTTGTACTTGTAAATATATATACAAGTAATATGAAGGATGACTATCAATAGAACTTCGTATTTGGGAAATAACAATACTCCTTTGCTTAGTTTCAGGCGATAAAATTGCATGGTAAATGATATGCGTTATGATAGAAAAATTTTTTAATCTAAAAAGTAATGGTACATTTAGGATTTAATTAGAAAATACATCATTATTTCATTTATTATATATAGATATATATATGATATATTGATAGATATTATATATGATATATTCCATTCTTGAGAGAAACCATTCTTTTAATACTGTCTTATTTAAATAATTTCTATTGGTTATTTCTTTTTTCTGTTTTTAAATCCAGTAAATGCCACAAATATTCAATTAAATTCATTTAATTGAATACATTATAAAGTACATATTTGTTTTCTTTTTTCACTTAGAATTATTATGTTGAAACCAATATTTCGCTTATTTCTAATTTAATTGCACTTTGTATGTACTTTATTATTTCGCAACATAACTATCCCCAAAAATTCATTTTCCCGGTAAATGCACAATTTCCTACTCCATTGTATGATGTATACTATCGTGTCCATAACCATGTTTTACTATTTGTCGAAGATTCTCAGAATTCAATTCAATGTTAGATCGTGTCCTCATACAAAAATCTTTTTCCGTCAATGATATTGAATTTATTCTCATCACAGAATAGTGCAGTTTAGAATAAAAATATATGTGTAAAGATATTTCAAAGAAAGAAGGTATACCAATATTTCTTTGACTCACTATATATGTATATACAATACATGAATTTCCATTCAGGTCATTCATATGAAATGTGCGTCGGTTTCTGCAGAAGTAAAGGGAACAGTTATAACAATAAGCTTTGGAGCTTAGCTTTGATACACCAAATTTAACACACAGTTATGAATAACATTACAGAAAACAATATGCATTTACACATTAGTTGTACTATTCTAAGTAAATTAACTATTTCTTTTTAATTTCATTTATAATCAAATATTATTACTCGAAAACTGTTTATGCAAGAAAATATTTCAAGTAAAAATGGAATAATATTAAAGAAAACATATGTTAATATATGAAAATTCCGTCCATATGATGAAATTTTTTAGGCATTTTATCTTAGTTATTAAACTTTTTGTATACTGAAAGTTCAAAGTTACAATATTCAATAATTCTCAAGTGAAATGATGAATTAATTTATTGACATCAATAGTAAAATTTAATTTTGAAAAAGTCTGTAGTCGTTGAACGACTAAAATTTTTTTATTGCTTTTTTATAACGTTTTCATTTGCCATCAGTTTAAAATTAGTTTAGAATTAACCAATTAACCATCAATTTTTATCTTTCGCTCTCCAAGAGAAAATCCGAATTATCTGAGAACATCCAAATATCTCAATAATATGAATGATATGGAAAAATATTTTAAATCCAAGTTATAAAATAAAAATATTTGTTTAAATTTTTCGTATTCAAGGTCAAAAATGATAGATACTATATTTCCTGCAAAATATCAGTAGATTACTAGAAATAAAATGTGATAGAGAATTTTTTCTTTATTTACTTTTAATTTTTTTTCTGAAAAGAAGACAGTTAAGTTATGGTTCTTCTGAAATTTTTTCTCTTCATAACAAATAGAATACAATCTAATGAAAAAAAAATTTAATTTTGAAAATCATGCTGAAAATCAATTTTCTTTTTACAAGTCTTGACCGATCCAGAAGTATAGAATCACATTGTGCTTTACAATTAATTTTGATAAACTCTATACACATTGTCATTATAGTCTTGAATGATTTAATTCATTCTTCCTTCGCATTTTAATCTTAACTATATATTTGATCCTTCTACCATTTTTAATACCCGAAATTTACAATCAGTGATAAAATTTTTATTCAATAAAGATATCAGTTACAATTTAATGTAAATATACCTTATCTCCTTCAACAAGAACTTGAAAACTTTTATGAATTTCTTCCTGTTTTTGTCTTTATATAAACTAATTAGTCTATCAAAGAAAAATTGCTTTTCTTTTGTTTTTATTTTATTTGGCTTTCCTTTTTAGTAAATATTTTATTTTCACTTTTCATTTCTTTCAGTTTATTTTTTTTAACAAAAATCACATTTTTTTAACAAAATTATCTTAAAATATTATCCTATTTGTTGTTATACGTAAATTTTAAATAATATTAATTAACATTTAATTATAATTATAATATTAATCATAATTAATAATTAAATAATATTAATATTTTTATACACTGATTATGAATTAAGGAATTAGTACTGTTGATATTTTATACATGATAATACAAAAAAGATTTATATAGTTTCTATTAATAAATATCCATTTTCATAATGTCACATTTCTTTTAAATATAATGATGTAGTGAGAAAATGCACATATACTTCTTTTACTTTTTAAGTGACACCATATGCTTTTACATAATCAATTTTTTCGAACATTCTATATAATAGTTATATAAAAATGCTTCAAAATAATTTATTTGACAAATTATTTTATGAGTTATTTAACATTTTTTTACTAAGATTTTTATATTATTTCAAAATATTTTTATATAACACTTGCTAATGTCTAAATACACTTTAGTAATAGAAATCAATTAATAATTAAAAAAAGATAGTAACAAGAGTAGTAATAATATATCTTTGCAATAAATAGCAGAAATGAATCACGAAAGGTATTTGTAACTAAAAATAATCAAACATAAAGTCAGCAGAAGTTTATACATATTAGAAATATTGGAACGTCAAGACAATTCAACAATTTGGTATTATTTCTTCTTGTCTTCTTCAAAAGAATTTTACATTTTAACACTTGTCTCCTTCAAAAGTATCCTATATTTTAACAATTATAAGATAATATTTATTACACTACTTATTATCTAATTTTACTATCTAAGTTTAATAGAATATTACAAGCAAAATATTAATTTACAAATATTTCCAATCCAAAATTTAAATTGTTCATGAACTGTAGATGCGGCTTCAATGGACATTGTTTTTTAAAGCTTTAATTCGCAAGAGTGAGTTAATATTATATATTTCATTTAATATAGGTATATAAAAAATTAATTTCATGAATAAATAGCATCTTCTTCGGCTATAATAACATCCAGTTATTGATAGTACGGCATCTATGTAGATATGTAATATCCTATTCGTGAGTGAATTTTTAATTAGTTTGTCTTGTATTTGTCTATTAAATAACATCGAAGAATATACCATTTTACATTCCTTTTTTCTAGGTCTTTTTTATTTACAATATATGTCACTTAAAACATTTGACTTGTCAGTTTATATCATAAGTTGAACAAAGTTAAATATGAAATTAAAACAATCTTGAGATACAAGAGCGCATTTATTGCTTCTTCGTGAAAATTAGTTTACATATAAAAACATATTGTATACTATAGAATATCCTACAATATATATAGCTATAGACAAAAAGCAATATCCAATTTCCGACATTAATGATTATAGCTTGGCAACGTTTCAGCATGCTTTTACCCAGTGTTCGACGTACAAAACGAGTAGTGATACCTTTTGTTCGAATGCGATGCATTAATACTCAATAATGAAATAAGTTTTTCTCGAAGTTTTTACATTATTATCATGCAATCTTAATTGTATTTATATTGGGGACTGTTTTCCTTTCTCACTTGATATAAATATAATTTTGGTAATTTTGGTAATTTTCGTACAATTATTAATTTCTCCTCGTGAAATAGAGAATAAATTTACTAGCCAGTATTTTTCTCGTAAATGGTAAGTATGAAAATGAAAAAAAATGAAAGAAAAAATGTTACCGTTTTTTTGTAAGTAATATGATGATACATGAAATTTTTTTGTATTTGTACCACTTTTCTTAAAATAAAAGTGATCTCTAATTTTTTAAATAGAATACTATATATTTTCTTATATCATATGAAAGTATGTATCAAAAGTGTGTTTAACAATGTGATGTACCACATAAATATTCTGAATGCTAAACAGGGTCAAAAATGAAAAAAAATTTTTGAATATTTCGTGCTATTTTATTTATTAACACAGAAAATGTTACGTAAATACGTTTCCTGTTATCCTATATTATGTGGAATCCATGACTAAAAGCAGAAACTAAAATAAATTATTTTTTCTTTAAGTATGTACTTAATTTTATATAGAAATAATTATCACATAAAGCTCTCTTATCATCGAATTATGATTTTCAAACGAATCAAATTTTGTACGTCAGAAAAAATACAAATTTATAACAAAACATTGGAAATGTAGCAAAATAAACACAAATAATGCTTTCGTTTATTTACTTTGTATGTTTAAGGGGATGATATCCTTTCACGTCTCTAACATTTACGTAATGTTACATACCCTTACATATACTTATGTATATAGATTTTTTAAACTTTGTAATCATATGTACATCAGGTTACACGGAGTTCTATTGTATAACATTAGAACATATTCAACATATAATATTTCTTTCATTATTGTTCTCCTAAATATTGAACTTTTATCTAAGAATTATTAAAACTTTTTACTTTATATGTGCAGAATCTAAAAAAGAACTGAAAATTCAATTTAATTTTGTCAAATAACTCTACAAAATGCTCCTTTTTCATTTCTTCTTTTTTTAAATTTATAATAGGAGATTATTTTTTATAATCTATATGTATAAGAAATAGAAATATACAAGAAGATAAAATCATATGTATTATAATCAAAATGCGAAAAGCAAAAGTCTTGATTCTATCATGATAAGGACAATATAATACGAATTGGTATATAAATTCCTATGACATTTCGAAGTATTGAGCAAGGCATAGATTCTTTCGAATAAATCCTTATAGAATTCTATTGTAATATCGATTCTTCAAAGAAAATATGTCAGAATAAAGAAAAGAAAAAGATTTTTCAAGATACATCGTATCAGATCCAGATGAAATAATCAAAATCATAAAATAATTAAATATCATATTTTAAATAAAACAATAAGGTTTTTAAAGTAGTTGATATTAAAATGATTAGATTTTAAAAAGGTCAATTTTGAATTTCAAACCTATATATAAATTTAATTTTCAGAATATTAAATACAAATATTACTATTTTACCTTATTACCCGTAACTGGTGGTATAATCAATGTGAAAAAATGAGTCAAAAAGAAAAAGAATAAAATTTTTTTAAGGCTTCGTTTCTGAGGAAATCATATTTAAAAATTTATCAACTATAACTTAAGTTAAGCTAATTCTAGACATGAGTAAATAATAAAAGGAAATTATTCAACTTGAAAAAATTGGTCCAAAGTATAAAATTCAATTTTTTCATAGAAACTTCATTTTCCACAAAATTGAATTTGAAGATTTATCAAATACACGATTACATAACCAAAGTTTAATTAAACATGTTCAGT
The DNA here is from genome assembly GCF_011392965.1 of Frieseomelitta varia. Classification (NCBI taxonomy): domain Eukaryota; kingdom Metazoa; phylum Arthropoda; class Insecta; order Hymenoptera; family Apidae; genus Frieseomelitta; species Frieseomelitta varia. The sequence continues at coordinate 451,682 of NW_025110097.1, read as the reverse complement.
GTTTGCTTTCGCGAAAATAAGGCCTTATCAACAAAATTTCATTCTTCATTTTTTATTTATTTTCATAAATAAAATAACTGCTTGCCCATAATTAACTTTTGTTTAGTTCAAAATTACCCCAATTCATATACTTGAAAAATTACTCAGCTCAATTTTCTCAAGAAATAAAAATAAACGAATTTTTAAACGAAGTTTTAAATAAGAAAATTTTATTTTTTCCTTTCGATTCTTTTTCGCATAAAATCATTCATTATATGGTTAAAGAAACAGATACTTGGTATATATACCCACATTTTATACGAACAATATCATCGAATCATTTTACACATTAACACTAAGACAAATACAATGAATAAAGTTCTGTTAAATTGTACTCTATAATACTTATAATTAGTGCCAGTTTATTTTCCAAACAATATATCGTTAAATTCGAAGAATAAAACTCAAAAAGAGTTTATTTTCCTAATAAACATTTGTCAAATAGAAGAAGAATATCAGATAACTTTAAACGAGTTCAAATTCTCAAAAAATCTCAATAATAAGATATTTAGAGAAGTTTGTATTCAAATTGAAAGTGGTCACAATGAGCAATATGTATAATAATAGATAAACAATTGATACAAAAATGTCTGCATCTCAGAAACAAGATCATATCAAATATATGTTTATATGAATCTTTTTTTCTTATTTTAGTGTGCTAACTTTATCAATGAAGTTATATCTACATATCTTGGAATACTGTGTATATCTTAATTATCAATATAGTTCATAGAATTGTAAAGTAGCAAGACCGGATAATGTTTCTAATAGTTTACTACAGTTTAACCATAAACTCGTCAATGACTTCTAATCTTCTAACGACTGCTTGTTAGATCTGATTCAAGTGTAGGTTTATCCGCTATATCTAACTCTCCCCATGGCTAGCTATAATTGACTTGTAGATTTATCTGATATTAAGTCTTAAATAAACGTTACTTCTCAGTTCTCAAACTATTCAAACTGTTTCCGGTTGGTAACACATGACGGACAGTTTCTAGATTAAATCTGCTGTGGCTACTAACAATTTTCAACCAAAAGTAATTTGTTTGTAAGAAATAAATTTTAAGAATCACAAAGTAAGTTTATTAAAAAACTTTCAATATCCTTTTAAAAAATCAAGTTAGTAATTACCCAAGTGGAAGAATAACTATTTTCATAAAAGTTAATAATTCTTAAGCAAGAAATTCTGAAGTAAGAACTTATTGAACAATTGTTAAATTACTACAAATGATTATTAAATTACTACGAATCTTCCTATGAATCTCTCTTTACAATTTGAATAACTGCCCTGTCCCTTCCTATTGTTGACTGAAATCAATCGGAATCATTGACTTTTATATTTACTAAAGATTAGAATATTAATATATTTTCTAAATAGAAATGCCATAAGAAGCATAATTGAACACATAATGATGAAAAATTATTGATATTTTAAACTGTTATAGCTAAACTAAAAGCTAACCTTTAAACTGTTATAGCTAACTAAAGAAAATTATATAAACTACTACAATAAAAATTTATATCATGAAAATCTACTTGATTTCATTTTAAAGTGTAAAGTTTGTATATTTTCCAAAGATATTTTTATATCGTGTAGCGGGTATGAAAATAAGAGGTCAAAAAGTAAGAATTTCAAAAATTGTAAAAATTTAAACATCTGTAAAAACATTAACAAATTTTTTTCGTAACTTGATCTATCTCGGTGTTTAAAGAATAAAGGCAGAACCAACGTGAGCTCCGTCGCTCTCTCTCGTCTTTCAATGACAGATGTCCTAAGTGGAGTTCTCGAAACCCCAGTCGCTTGACCTTCACTTCAAATTCTTTACTAAAGGCTGATCCTAGTCAGTTCTCGATATTGGGAATTCTTAAGTGAGAGCTTCGTGCAAGCCACAACGAGCCTGTTTTTGCAGACCACGGTCATCTGGAACAGATCGCGAGTATCGAGGCATGGCACGTCTTCGTCTGCTTGTGCGTTAACGAAAATGTGGTGCTAGAATGTGACCTCTTGTCCCAGGTTTGGGAGAGGGGCACAAGTTCAAATGCAATTCAGTTCCTTTTGGACGACTTCTCGAAGCACATCGAAAACGTTTCGCAGAACGTCTGTGAGGTGCAACTTCTCGTGTATTGATCACGCTCAGCAATCGAGCGAGTTTCTAAAATTCACGGTCTCTTTCTGAGATTCTTGAAGAGTAGTGGTGTGAGTGACGTGCACAAAGAAATTTCCCTCAAAAATTCAGTCTACAAGCGTGCTTAGCACGATCGCCTTCCCATTCAGGAATTTAATCCATTAGCGACGTGCAAAACACACTCTTATTCCTGTCTGGACTTCTCTTGGGCGTACCTGGCCGTTACATCGAGGACATCGGCCGTAAGCTGCGTGAGGACCCGGCTTTCACAACAACACGGTGCTCGACTAGTGGTAGAGGACAACGGTCACCATCGTAAGCCATACTTTGCAGAACGTGGTCAGAAAATACATTCATTTTTATCATCTATTTCAATTCCTCTGTTTCCCCCTACTTTCTACATTTTAAACATTTGGTCCTTCGAGTCGGATATACAGAGGAAGAGAAAACAAACGAATCTCTCAATGAGACTTGACCACGTTGTGCGTCGAGCTGATCTTGAGTGCCTCGATCGCTAAAGCGTTTGGGAATCTCAACTCTCGAGCAATCACTCGAGAACGGATAGAGATCATATTCCAAGATGTGAATTATGATTGAGTGAAATTCGAAGTGCAACACAAGGCCATCACGCTAGCGTTGTCAAAATTAAATGTCACTGACCGCCACAAGATAAGAGAACATTCTTATTTCTTAAAAGATATTTTTGCCGCGACAAAAGACTGTTTCCTGGAAACAGCTGCAAAAATGTCCGCCCTGTTGAATGATCAACAAATCAATTCAAGTAGAGTATCTTCCGAACGATCAATCTCTCCGCTGCCTACCGTTACCTCGATTGTTCATGCATCCCGCCTTCCATGGATCGATTTGCCAAAATTTAGATTAAATTAAGATTTGGCACGTCCTTAGTCTTATCGAACGGGAACATTTCAGATGAAAAGCTACAATCCCTTAAGACTAGCCTTGTTGGTTCTGCCTCACATTTTCTAAAAAATAGCGCCTTAATTGCCGACAATTTGGATTCACTTACATCTTTCTACGAAAATAAAAGATTTCTTGTCAATTCCGCGCTACAATCGCTGTTTTCTCTGAGAAAGATGACCAGGGAATCGGCGTTTGAGATGGAAGTGCTCTATACTTCAATTATGCAGACTTATCGCACATTAGAAACTTTAAAACGCCCGGTCCAGTTCTGGGATGACATTTTTGTGTTTGTCTGCGTTCAACGATTAGATTCCGAATCCGTAAAGATATGGGTACATCACCTCGGTACCTCTAAGAAACCCCCAACTTGGAATCAACTTCGCGATTTCTTTATGACGAGATTGTTATCCCTCCAAACCTTCGAAAAGTCTCAGTCACAATTTCCTTTTCAGCCTCGAAATCAGCCCGCACGTTCCCACTCTGCTGGTATAAGATCAGCAAACAATAAGCTGGGAAACTCGTGCTTACTTTGCAAGGATAAATATCACGTATCTCGTTGTCCCAACTACCGACAAAAAATTGTTCAACAGAGACTACAATTTGTTCAAACTAAGAGCCTGTGTTTCAATTACCTCGGACGGCATCGACTTTCAAACTGCCAAAATCCAAAGCATTGTTTTAAATGCAGGAAACGGCATCACTCAACGTTACACCAGAACTCATTTCCAAATTCAAAACAAATCATTACTCCCGTTTCAATGCATTCATCTGCAACTTCAAACCTCAACTACCGAAGAAATACCGAAAACTCTCAATCACGCATAATCTGAGATCATCGCGACGAAAGCAACTGTTCTGCTGGCGGTTCGAGTAAAAGTAACGGTCATTACGAAGATCGGCGATTCTGAAAAGAACACCCTTTCCACAAGATTGTGAAATCGAACAAGATTGTTAAAAATCAATTTACCTCTACCCATTCACAAAATGTCGCCGGAAAGTATGTCCTCAGACCTTTCAAACTTCTGCCTAATCACTTGAGAGATTCAAAACCGTCCGCGATAAGAATGCTAAACCATCTGCAACAAAAATTTGAAAAAGATCCGACTAATTTCTAAAACTACATCGCGTTTGTGACTGAATCTCACAATCTCCAACACATGATCAGATTTCTCAACTCTTCATGGCAGGTGGCCTCCCGCTACGACTATCATGGAATATCAGATCAGACACTCCTCATTTTTAGTTTAATCAATCAATGTCTGACCACCCATCCAGACGAGCAGTCCCATCTTGCATCGCTCAATTCTTGATCCGCTCGGACTTTTATTGCCAATCATCATTAAAGCGAAGATTTTCTTACAAAAGCTCTGAGCAATAAAGTTATCCTGGGACGAACAGTTCCCAAATTCTCAGAATAAGATCTGGAATGAAATTTTACAACTAATGGTTGACTTAGAAGCTATTGAGATCCCAGATGGCCTGGGACAACTTCCGCGATAAATGTCGAGCTTCATAGCTTCTGCAACGCCTCAAAATCAGCGATGACAGTTCTTTCTTTTCATCGGCCAGATTCATGTTGGCTAACATTTCCTCGAACTTGTCGTTTACCTTTTCATTGTCCATTTTTTCGATGATACAAAGTTGCTACTCGATTTCATTGAAATCGATGCTGGAATGTGGTCGTGGTATTGTGTTATTTCCCGAAACATTTCTGACCCCACCTCCACGCCCGGACTTTTCGGTCGGCCGAACCACATGTCCAGGAACCACGCGTCTTGCAGACACTTTCTCTTTTCTGTTGGCAATAGTTTAATCTTCTCCAATCGTTACCTCCTATTGTACATTTTCTCCCCTGATTCTCAATTGATTTGAAATTTTATACACCAAGGCAAAGTTTTTGTAACCATAAATTCAATGTTGTTCGTATTCGATCATAACTTATGGTAAATCAATCGGCAAGCAAACTCAATAGTTTGTCATAAACTACTGAAAGAGTACTTGTAATTTCTCGAGCAAACTGAAACGTGTGACTGGGACCTCCTCTCTTTACGTATGAAGAAATGAGCACCCTCTTAACGAGAATTGAGGCGATTTTCAACTCTCGACCGTTGTACCCCTTGACCAATGACCCAGACGATCTAAATGTTTTGACACCAGGTTATTTCCTTGTGGGACATTCACTAACTCTTATACCCGAACCGAACTTCATACTTATCAAACCAGCCAGACTCTCTCGTTGGCAACAAATGTGCCAGATGGTACAAAGTTTTGGACAAAATGGTCAAAAGAATATCTCCAACGATTTCATGCGATCTACAATTAGAACAAACCGTCAACTTCAATCTCGATCGGAACCTTAGTACTTATTATTGATGAAAGATGTCCTCCCAGCAAATGACTCTTTGTATAAACTCATCCTGGAGCTGACAATTTAGTCCGAGTTGTCTCTATTAAAACTAGTTCATCCATTTTAAAACGCCCGATTACGAAAATATGTCCATTATCTTTCGACACACCCTTCGAAGAATGTTCATCGTCGGAATCAACGAAGGCGGGCGGGAATGTTTAAAGAATAAAGGTAAGAGTAGAACCAACGTGAGCTCTGTCGCTTTCTCTCTCTCGTCTTTCAATGACAGATGTCCCAAGTGGATTTCTCGAAACCCCAGTCGCTTGACCTTCGCTTCAAATTCTTTACTAAAGGCTGATCCTAGTCAGTTCTAGATACTGGGAATCCTTAAGTGAGAGCTTCATGCAAGACACAACCCCGAAACTTTTTTGGAGATTACGGTGATCTGAAACGGATCGCGGGTATCAAGGCAAGGCACGTCTTCGCCTGCTTGTGCATTAACGAAAATGTGGCGCCAGAATGTGGCCTCTTGTCCCAGGTTTGGGAGAGAGGTAGTCTGTGAGGTGCAATTTCTCGTGTGTTGATCACGCTCAGCAATCGAGCGAGTTTCTAAAATTCACAGTCTCTTTCTGAGATTCTTGACGAGTAGTGGTGTGAGTGACGTGCACAAAGAAATTTCCCTCGAGAATTCAATCTACTCACGTGCCAAACACAAAGGAATTCCCCTCGGGAATTCTACAAGCGTGCCACCGCTTTTCCATTCGGGAATTTAGACTATAAGCGTTCAAGGCACAACCGCCTTCCCATTCAGGAATTCATCCGATATAGGACCGGAAATCGCTATAAATGGACTGTTTAACATATAAGTAGTATGACGTATTACTGACTATACCTCACGACAGTGAAGTAGCGATTACCTACAAAGGTAATAATGACTATAGCCACGAACTATATGACACCACACTGACGTGATACTCAGTGATTATATTTACGTACACAGTGATGCACACTGACGCACTGTGGAGTAACGCACTGACAACGCAATGATTGTATGAGGTATTTACTATATGAGTAAATTTGAAACACACTGTATTTGACGCACTAACTGCGGAGTGAATCGCACTGTCTTCCCCGCTGATGGAGAGCCTTTTATAGAAAAGTGATGGCCAGTCACTTTGGACGTTCTTGAAATTATTAAGCATCGATACAGTGATCGATGCCAACCATCTTTACAAGACACCAAACATAACAGACACGCGGATCAGAAGTCGGGATAGACAACAATAAACTATAGCGTTACAATAGCCATGATAGAGCGTGGTAGGCGTTAGGACTTCTTAACAACATAAAAAACGGATGAGTTGTCCTTATCTAAAAATGGAATAATAAATTATTTTATCACATGGTAAAGTATCATAGAGTGGGAATAGTCACAATTCCAATAATTAGTGGGAATAGCGACAGACGTTTAACTGGGAAAAAGTGCGGATACTTAACTGGAAATTACTGTATCATAAAATTATTTTGGAAAACCAAAACATTTTACAAAATAATACATATTTTGCTTCCTTTGTATTCTACGTGCAAACACTCGATAAAATATTATTAATGTTAAAAATTCATATGAGTGTTCAGATATAGAGTTCATTTATTTATTTATTTTCAGTTATTATCAACTTATCACTGTAATAATATTATAACAAATACTTAATAAATAAAATGTATTATACATGTTTCTACATAATACTAAATTATATTAATTAATAGATAAATGTACTTCAAAATAAAGTAAAACTAATATTTATTAACTAATTCTTCAGATTATAAACGAATAATTAAATAAATATGTATGTATATCTTCAATTTAAATGTACTATATCTTCAATTTAAAATGAATTTAGAAACATAAATAATAGTAGGAAAGGGATTTCTTGACCGTGAATATCATCAAGCGTTAATTAGTTAGAAGGTCAAACGCAGTATTATCAATTGCAGTATTATCAAACGTGATCTCGACTCAGTCTGAAGGCACTGCTGCATTTCCTCTCGGAAATCGATGTAAAACCAACAAACTATGCAAACGTGAATATATATATATATATATATATTACACATACACACACATACATACACCTGTTGTATAGAGAGATGAACAATTACTTAATAATTAATAAGGAATTAACAATTAATGTTTGACAATGAATAATTAATGGTTAGCAGTCAACAACTAAAGCGCAGTAAGGGAATTTTTATATTTATAATCTGATATAATTTGCTCGCTAAAGGTTAGTAGGTACTTTGGTACAGAATTTGCAACTCTGTTTAGTTGCATGTACTTAGTTACTTATGTATAATGTTGACCATAGTATTAAGGTCGCATTTCGTGTTCCGAAATTATTTACAGGAAAGGGAATAAACGAAAAAAGAAAATAAATAAATAAAAGAAGATAATGTTAATTTAAAATTCGAGCTGGCATAGAAAGTAAAAATTTTTTAAAAGTTTTTATTGATTTTAATAAATATGTCCTTACCTGACGAATAATTATAAAAATAACAAACAAATAACCGTAAGCAGTAATATAAATAATGGAAATATATATAAGAATTTCTGCAAGTTTACATATAATACATCACAGAATAAAAGATTAATGTAAATATTTTAAAATAATTCAAGTGACAAAAATTACTCCTTAACAATTATTTTAAAATAATAATAAAAGACATTTCACGAAAATATTAAATATACGTCAACTAGTAAATACGTTTAAAATTTGCTGTAACGTATAGGATTAAACTATTAAAATATTATTTAAGTAAATGTAACAAGGTAAATTCAGGTTCTGATGAAATCTGAAATAGCTTCCTATTTGTGTAATTCAGTACAGGAAGCTCTCGGCTTTCATTTATTATTTATATTTAATTGTATTAATGGATACTAGGCATTTCTGAATATATAAACGAATACTTTCATGATATTCATTTTGACATATTAAATAATTCATAAATTAAATCTTCGATATAATCAAACCGATTTAATAAATTCAAAATAATATCATTAAGTAGATTTTAACAAATCAATATCAATATATATGGCAGTAATAAAATTTAAATTAATTATCTATAATTTTGTTACATAAATATGCTAAGAAATTAATTATCTATAATTCTGTTTGGTCGATTGTTGCTTCTTTGGCTAAGGAGTCGGCTTGTTCGTTTCCTTCGATTCCCTGGTGTGACGGGATCTAGGTGATTATTATATGTTTGTGGTCGTTAGTAAGTTCGGTGTAGGTTTCCTGGATCATTTGTATGACTTCGTTCTTTTTGTTGCTATTGATGTTTGTTGTCGCGTTTATTGCAGTCAACGAATCTGTATAGATTACCGTTGATTGATATTTGTTTCATGGATGTGCCTCAAGTATCGCGTATGCTTCAGCGATTAGGATGGATGTGTGTTTGGAGAATCGTTGTTTCTTGGCGGAGTTTTCTGTGACTATTGCGAATCCTATTTCCTGTTTAGTTTTGGACGCATCTGTATATATCTTGTGGTAGTTCTTGTAGGTGTTGTTTAGTTTCTGGAAATTCTGTTTGTGTTCTATGTTGTTCTTTCATTTTTTTTTTTTTTTTTTTTTTTTTTTTTTTTTTTTTTTTTTTTTTTTTTGGGTGTTTTTAATGTCCATGGAACTATTTTTCCATGGTTGCATTCGATAATAGGTGTTGAAGTGATTTCTATTGTATTCGGATATTTTTTTAGTCTTGTACGGAATGGTGCCGGGAGTCTTGAGTTTCTGTTGTGGTGGTTTGTCAGTCTGTCGGCAAAGGTGTTGTTGTATGTTGGGTTGTTCGGTGTTGACGCTATTTTTATAGCGTATCTTAGGCTTAGTAATTTTCTTCTCTGTTCGAGAGGCATTTCCTTGGTTATTGGACTTGTGCGGTAGCTTCCTGTGGCTAGTCTGAGTGCTGTGTTTTGGATGGGTTCTACTATTTTGATTATGTTAGATTTGGCTGAATTGTATACTATTGATCCATAGTCCAATTTGCTTCTTATTAGTGCTTGGTATGTTTTTAAGAGAATGAAGAAATAACATTATATGTGTACTTAAATATACATTTGAGCTTAATAGTGAACTTCTTGTAAGTAGCAATTTCAAAAATAAGAACTTATTACCATTATTGCATTTTTTGTTTCCGAATGTAAACAATTAATTTGTTCACCCAAAAACTTCCTTTGATAAATCATGACTGCACCCTGTATTTGCTAATTTGTCATAACTGATTTCATTTCTTCATCAGTGGATATCGAAAATAATTCCTATTCTATAATTTTTCACTTTTCGAAATTATTTTCTACGTAAGTATCACAAGATTTTACTAAATTGTCTTCGGACAAATATTTAAATATAAAATACTAACATTAAGCCATTATCAAGTTTTGTGATGCTTTGTTTAATTCCTGTAAAATTATTATGTATTATTAAATCAAAAATCAATATAAAAGTTATTAAATTATTTGCTAATTGAACAGAATAAAATATATCTCAATGATTCCGAAACAATATTATCAACATCAACATTCATTCATCATACATTTTAATATTTATCTTGTTTGACTATAATACACATTATATAATCATGGCTAAATAGATATTATAAAGTCAATAATGAATACATAGGCTATCTTTTTGTGTCACAATGAGTTTAGTATTGCCTGTACATGCATGGCTCAAAACAAGACGAAAATTAAAAATAACGAAATTGCATTGCGGGTTTCATTTTCAAGAAATATGCCTTTAAAAATCAGTCGACTACACATACACCAACTAATAATCGCCGCTACGTATTTCATTACAAACTGTTACTATTTTTGTATTTGATACAATGTCAGGATTTATTTCCTATCAATATTTATCTGATACGTTCTTATAATGATGCGTTAAACGTAATAAATTTAGATAAAGTGAATATTATAAAATAAAATGAAGTAAATATTGTGTTTAAGTTATCAGGACTATCTTTAGTTTTAATAATTATGTCAACCATTCTATTGTATGCAAAGATATACAGTCAGTCACATTAATATTCAGATATTTAAATAATCGGATATTAAATATTTAAACTGTTACAATTTTGTAAAACAAAATCATACAACAAACCTGGATACGTTTTAAAGCTTGAAGCTTTTACTTTCTAAATCTATCATTCAATTTATTTTACGATATTTTTACTGGTGAAAAATTAAAGACATTTTTCTTCTCGAAAATATTATAAATTGTCATACTATGTAAAAACATTGAAAAATTTTTTCTTCTATCTATAATGAATTAAAAAAAAGATTAAAATCTCTTGATGTACGATTTTTTTTCGTGATTTTATTGAACTTCGAATATTAGAAGAAAACGAATATAACAAAAATGCAATTTCTTGAATTTTTGTTGTCTAAGCCTAACATTAAAAGTTTATTATATTGAAATGATGAGAAAAATAGAAACTCACTATAAAGAGAAGACCTCAATCTTCAAATTCATTGTAGATTCAGTCGTGAAAAAGAATGTTTTTACATACTATAACAATTTATAGCATTTTTAAAAAAAAGTGTTTTCACTTTTTCATCTGTTAAAAAGATAAGATGATATAAAAATATCCTAGAATACACTAATTGCTTTTCAAAGTAGAAACTTCAAACTTCAGGATAAATCTTTTATTGACGTACGATTTTTTTTGCAAAATTATAACAATTTAAATATTTAGTGTTCGAATATGTATATTATTTAGTGTACACGTTCAAATGCACTTTTCTTTAAAACAGAGCTCGCAATGCAGTTTCGTCATTCTTGATTTTCGTCTTGTTTTGAGCCATAGAATCATACTGATCCAATTTGTACAAGTTACGGCCCACCTCTATATTAATCTTAATTTTATATTATATTTGAAAGAAACGGTTTTCAGCTTAATAGCAGATTAAATTTCATTTCTATAGCCGATTGTATAAACATATCTACTTTATATTTTATTGCTTTTCTATTGCTTTTGATATTGTTGAAAAACAGTTCTTAAGATATCACAATTTATAAATAATGTAATAGAAGAAAACAAATAATTAAAATAAAATTGAGAGAAAAAAAGTTAGAAAGAACAAAGAAAAAAAATATAGATTCCGAAAAAATTTAAGTTTTTCATCTTCGTATTTGGAAACTTCCAATTCCATTTCAGTGTCAAATTTAAAAAAAATTAGTAATTAAAATATGACATACATATAAATTATTTTGCGGAAAAGTAATGTCATTAATTTTGATTATCTACAGAGTGATTCACTCAACAAATCATGTAATAATCGTGTAACAAATTCTTTTCACTAAATACATAAAAATATTACAGGAAAAAGATGAATGATTCAGGATGAACAACATATTTACAATCGTATTCTTTGAACAAGTACCATTATTCGGACTATTTTCTAATGCATTGCGAAGTGATCGCAATGTATTCAAACTCTGTATACATAGTTTCATCTAGAATCTTCTAAACCAAGGACGATTTAGATTTCTTATCAGTATGAATAAATTTATTGTTTTATTTCGGATATACATGGTCAAGAGTAATGACTCGCCCGCTTCTTCATGTTTTAATGTTCGCTATGCTTTATCACAACTTTGTGTCGCGATCACTTATTGTTGTTATTCACGGTCGCTGATTTGTGTGTCTGTTATATTTAGTATCCTCTAGAAACGGCTGGCATCTATCGTTCTAACGATGTTTTAATTTTGCCATTTTTTAGCTGAATTACATTAGGGCAACTAAAATTGGCCCACTATCAGCGGGAGGGACACGGCAGAGATTACATTACAGAGTATTACAGTAGAATATTACGGTATCACTGTGAATTCTCAAGAGAGTAATCTCTGTAATTATAAAATAATACAGTCTACTATTCACGATCTCATCGGAATCATTTCGTTATTTCACTTCATCAACGCAGTCGCTATTTTCTTCAACATTCAGCGTCTCAAATCCATAACACATCCATCACGCTACACCAACCATAAAATATATTATATTTTAAAATTACACTGTATCTTAAACTTCTCCATTTCTTGTATACATTAAATCCTCTTGCCGATTTTCATAAAAGAGCATTAGAGTAACATATATCGAAAATTTATGAATTTAAAAATTACTTTAACTTCAATTTTGTAGTATTCATTGCATAAAAGACAGAGAAAATAAACTCAAGATTCGAAATTACATCCTTGTCTTCGTTTTTCACTATATAACTGATCTTCGTAATTCATATATATATATATATTTCACAAAAATAAGATTAGGATTGAAATAAACAGTTATGTTTTCGAAGAGATTCTGTTTGATACTTATTTTATTTAAGAAAATATCTGTTTCTGTAGAGTAAGATAATTCATAAGGAAAAAAATAAGGATTAAAAAGATGGAAATAAATAATTGGAAGATGGAAATGGAAATAAGTTATTTTAGAATATTTATTAAAAAATGCTCAATATGATAAACAAAAATACCAAACTATTAGTTACTAGTTTTGTGGTGGCGCGATGCTTCAAGCGATATAATCGCAATTCACGCGCTTGCATTTGAGGCGGATAGCGATCGTGTGTGAAATATGGTGAGAGTCAAGAAAGTTACGATTCCGATAAATGATCAGAGATCGCGAGAAGTGAACTGTATAGCTCACAGTGTGGTAACGATTACACACGACGGTAATAATAACTATAACGGTATAATAACTATAGCCCGAAATGTGTGATAACGCACTGACGTGATACGCACTCAGTGGTTGTATTTTCGTACGCCGTGATACGCACTGATGCACTGCAATGATGTTGCACACTATGGTGAATTTAACGCACACTCCCTTCCCCGCTGATAACGCTGGGCCTGTTTTACAGAGGCGTGATGGCGAGTGCAGGCCAATCACTTTGAACAGTGAGCCGTTTGATTGCTCTGGCGTAATTCCTCTAAAAACGGTGAAATTATTAAGCATCGATACAGTGATCGATGCCAACCGTTTCCAGAGGACACCAAACATAGGCACGCGGGTCATCAACCGGGAAAGATAACAATAAACTATCGCGTCACGATAGAGTGTAGTAGACGTTAGGACTTCTTGCCAGCATAAAAAACGGGTAAGCCGTTGTCCTTATCTAAAAATAGAATAGTAAATTATTCTATGTAGACAAGAAGTTTAACGTCTTTTGTACACATAATTCTAATACATCTAGAATATGGGAATAAAATTATAAGAAATCGCCCGAACAAGTTTTATTTTCTTTAGATATTTAAAATGGTTAAAGATTTAAAAATTTAATAATAAGCAGCATACGACAAATTAAGACGCTATATTCTTCTTTAAATATATATTTTTCTATACATATATTCAATAAATGTTATATGTTATATGTTCTTTGATGTAAGTAAATCAATTATTTTATTATTGGCTATAAGATTATTTGTACAATACTTCAGTTCGGAGTAAACACTCAAAGGTTGTTTACAATGTAATATCATATTATTGAATTATACTGTAGCGCAATAACAAATCGACTAACTAACGACAATGGTCAAAAACATATACTACACTATTTTTTAAATATCACATTTATATTTAGTATCATCTTAACTTTCTAACTGTTTATGCCAAAAGGAAACAAGTTATCTAGGTAAATATTACAAATAAATGACATATTCAGTGATATGAATTTAATTGTAATAACTATTATTAGTACTACTTATTGAATAGCATTTAATATTTGTTACAATGATTTTGATAAACTTTTTAATATTGATGAACAAATTATTTACTCCTAGTATAAAAAAATTCTTATTTTTATATTACATGTGTTCTATTCAAATTAAAATTTTTATTTTTGAAAAACTTTATTTGTTTCCATTGTTTATAATGTGAGTTTTTCTAAAAAAGTTCCATGGTCCATGTTTTAAATACAAAAATTAAAAATTATTAAAAATTTCCATAATTTATCTTTTAAGCTAGTTCGTAATATTGTTTTATGTTGAATATAAAAAATATTTGATGTATGTAAAAAAAAGGAAAAAATGCATGGACCTTATTGTATTTGCAAAAAATATATGATTGTTAATATGTAGTATATTTTGAATCTTCCATTTTTGTTGAATCACCTAGTATATTAACGAAGTATGTTCTCCTTTATAAACTTATGAATTATTTAAAATGTATTAAATTAAGTTACAAATTATAAAATTATTAAAATCTATATTAATTACTGCATAATACTCATAGAATAATATATGTATACATAATAATTAAAAGAAAATATAAAAAGATATATAAAATTATATATAAAAATTATCTGAAGTTATAGATATGTACAGACATATATCATTCATAGAGCGAATACAAATGATTATTAGAAAATGTTTAACTATTTTATTAAATTTTGAAAATTTTATGATTATGTCCATATTAAGCCACTAAGTGAAATAAAAATATTGTATTTATGTTTGTTTCACAAACATTTTCTTCATAGAAAACGAAGTTATATGTAATATACATCGGTTTTATAAAAATCATGAAATTAAGATAAAAAATCTTATTAAATATACCTCAACCGTAGCATGTTAGATTTCCTAATAATTCAAAATAAACTTAAAAATTATTCAGAAAAATACACAAGAAATGAAGTTCCATTACAAGTTAAAATATTGTTGTATTATACACAAGAAATGTAGTTTTATGTTGTACTCTAGGAGTAGAATGTCTTTGCGGTTTACCGATGCTGATTATTTTTCCACAAACATTTTAAAAAGCCACTGTAATTGGGCATGGTAAACATTTACAGAAATGAACAATTCCTTCTGTAACCGTATACTTTTAGACTTAAACAATCATTTGTAATGTTAAACAAAAATATGTAAACAGGGCTGTACAATACTTAGCATTGTCTTTACTATTCTCTAAAATTATAAATTTTACAACGTAACTCATTTTTTATTGAAGAAAAGGTAATTGTAACTTATCACAGTTATAAATATAATTGTACTATTAAATGCAAAAAGGATTTGAGTGGCGAATGTCAGTTACATTTAAAATTAAATATTTCTTAATATTAAATATTATATATTTAAATATTTTCCGTGAAATATATTGCAAAATTATTTATAATATTGAAAAATTTTATATTTCTTTCATTAACACAATCTGAATTCTACATTAATATAGAATAACTAATATGCACATTTTACTGTTCGCCTTGAATTTTTCCTTGCATCCAACAATACAATATAATTTTATTGAAGTTATAATTTTTGTTCTATATCGAAAGTTCAGTTATTAAATATTATATTATTTTTGTCTTTTCTTTTCGCATCCAATCGTATAACATCGACCAAATTGCAAAAAATTAATAATTGAAATGATTTTTCTAAATGTTTGCATTCTTTTCTGTCACAAAAAAATAAAAATAATAGAATTGTCTTGATTATATGATATTCTTAAGCTTAGTACATTTTATTTATGTTTATTTTTATTTTTGACATTTGATGCAAAGTAGTAATTAAAAACAGTTTCAATTTAGTCTATCCATATTATGTAATCTATTGATTTTCATTATTGTAGTATTCTTTTTTATGGGTTTTGATATTCAAGTATATTCAAAAATCATAATTAGGATTATTTCATTCTTAAAAATTTAATATTAAAATTCTTTTTATAAAAAGAATATTAAATGTTAATAAAAAGGAATCAAGTCTCAATTTGTTGTCAAGGACACTCTTCTGAATAATCGCTGAAAGTTTTAACTGTTACTCGTCATTCATTAGAAAATTATTAATAGAAAAAGAAACGTCACCAATATTTGTACATATCTAATAATAAAGAAGTTGGTAATTTTGATATTAAAAAATAAAAAAAAAAATATTAATACATTAAATTAATTATTTATTTAGTACATTTTGCTTATTACATCGAGAAGCAAGAACTTAGAAGAAAAATTCACAAGTACAGAAGATAATAAATGAATATAAATATTGATGGTGATGTTCAAGTATGATATTCAAGTATAAACACAAAGCAATTTTTTTGTTATATACAACGCTGCATACAATTCACTGACAGCGTTGCCAACCGGTTTTTGTCGAAAATTTATCTACTCCAAACCAATAACCAATAAAAAAATAATCAGCTTCCAAAAAAAAAATATCGATATTAATTTGAGCTGATAAATCCCAGACCAGTAAAGCGGTAAAATGAGTTAGTGAAATTTACATTCCATTCAGTAAAATTTTTCTATTAATAACTTTTTAACGAATAACGAATAATAGTTAAAACCATTTGAAGATTCTGAAAAAAATGTCCTTGACATTTGTCAAGGAGAAGATCATTGGGGTTTGGTACATTTTTGGACCAAAGATCATGGGTTTTTGTCCATTTTTACCAATAATAAAACGGGCTTGGCGAATTCATATAATTATTATTGTTAATAAGAGGTTACTATATTAACTTTAATGGGAAGCATATTCTTATGATTAAAAGAAAAATTTTGTTTAATACTTATATTTAAACATGTTTATTTATTATATTTAAATGTCTTGAAGTAAACAATTACGTGTTGTGCTAATTACATTTTTAATATAACTTATATAATATAGAGTTTTTATAATTTTTATGTAATTATTAAGTACTTTATAAAAAGTCAACTTGTCTATTATTTTAGCCTATTATTCCAAATAAAAATAGATAAATTTTTAAATCATTCATTAAATTACTTTTTTCAATAAAAAGTGAAGTACAAAATCAAATTTTATATACATACATATATTTAACATTTTCCTTTATCTTGTATCATTTTGATGATTTTTTTCATCTTCTGATTTATGATTTGTTCTTTTATTGTGTAATAAACATAAAATTTCATTTATATTTCAGAATTTATTTTTTTTTAATTAATTAATGTTTTTCATTGTTATGCAGAAAAAGAGGAACTGTATAAAGAATCTTCCACATAGTTTAAAATAAAATGTGAAATGTTAAAATGCAAAATAAAATATTGATATTTATTATTTGCAAAAAAGAGAATAGTTTTGCAGTGATAAGCATAATTAAATTAATTAATTGAAATGTTTTTTCATATCATTCTGCATCATTATCTCCAATAATTTTACATTTTAATCTTAAAGTTGTACCATTTTGAGTGTATGAAATTGATAATGTTTTTTTTTGCACTCTTGAAATTAAAGAGGATGAGATCTTTATTATGTAAGTAGAAAAATATTTATTTTTTTTTTTAATATAGTTGCGATCTTTTTTGCAATGATATAGATTTATACATTATATAGTCATGTGGTTTGTACTAAAGGAAAATATCAAATATTTTTAGTTTTTGTATAACATGTACTGAGGAAATAATTAGGATTTTTATGGAATATTAAAAAATTTTATAGCTATAGATATTTATCAAAATTCTAATTAAAATTCTTTATTAAAAGTTTTTTTTCAAAAACTGAAACTTTTTATTTGAAAACATATAACTTTCAGAAAAATTAATATTTTTTTTGGAAACTATGTTTTCAACTTGTTTCTCATTTTAAATTGTATGAACAGTTACAGTGAAGAGGATCTCAAAATATTATTATTATTAATTATTTCATTCGTTAAAAAAAAACAGAAGATTATTATTAATTTAACATGCTGAAGATAACACCTAATCTTAAAACACTGCACTCATTTATTACAAGCAATACGAAAATCATAAAATGTATTTTTTAGAGAATATGAGAATAGAAATAGAATATGAGATTGTGAATGCGTTAATGTATATATATATATATATATATATATATATATATATATATATATATGAATTCATGTGAAATCCAGGAGCTACTAGTATTGTTGATTGCAAAGATGAATCTGATGTGAAATCAGGAAATCGCAGAAAGGATAAGTTCTTCGTAAACAAATCCATTGCGAAGCCTTGAACTACAGAGCTGCTCATGAATTACAATGAATTTCTTTTGGACGTTTGAAATGTAACAATCACCAAATTACAAAAAGATATTTTAAAAGTAAAAAAAATTATTAAGGAAAAAATAGGAATGAGAAATAATCTTCGAATATGAGGATGTTAATATATACAGGGTGTTTTCAATCCATGGTGTTTCCAATTTTTCATTTACATGAAAAAAAAATTCCGTTTATATGAACCAAATTTTAGTTAATATCTAATTAAATGAACTCTTGCTGGTCAAATTTACTTATTTGAATTTAATTATTTATTTAAATAAGTAGTTTATGTAATTACATATAATAGAATTTCATTGATTCTCCTTTCTATTAGTGGATTTTATCGTTCATATAATTCAGATTCAAATCTGAATTTAAATAAATAAATTTGACCAGCAAGAGTTCATTTAATCAAATATTTACTAAAATTTGGTTCAAATAAATGGAGTTTATATAAACGGTTTAAAAGAAAAGAATAAAATTTTTCTATTTATTTACAAAAAAATCATGTTTGAAAATTTGCCAATTTTATTAAAATGAATAATCAAGAGGAGATTATTTTATGTGCAAAAGTAAGTGAAAAATATTAAATAAAATTTTTCTCTTCATGGCCTTATTTTAAAAGAAAATAGATTGGACATGTTTAGTAAAAAAAAAAAAAAAAAATGGGTTTAATTAACGTATATTTAATATTTAAATATAATTGGGGTGCTCTTCCCCAGGAAAAAAGGCGTTACTCAAAATATAACCTTTTTCGAATATCGTATTTTTATAATCTACAGTTCTCACAATAAACTCTAAACTGGCAATATTATACTGCAATTATTTATTTATAAATAAAAAAGTTTTTCAGAAAAAGGAATATAATAATCTTTTTTCTCGAAGAGGAATATAATAATCTTTTTCTCAATTTATGGAGCACGTCTAATTTACAACTGGAAAGTATTGAACTATTAATTTCAAAATCAAAAAATTCAAACTTAGGATTCAATTATATAAAATGATAATGTATAAACAGTAAGAAATACACAAAAGTTCTATGAATATTTTTCGTCTAAAATAAGAATGAAGGAAACATTCTCTGCAGAATTCTTTATTGGAACCTGCTTCTTCAGTTGCATTAAAAATGGCCAAGAATCAAAAATCATTAAAAGCTTATTATCGTCTATACATAAAAATAGTTTAAAATTGTAAAAAAATATTGAAAATTAAATTCTAATACACAAAAAATATATGCAAAAAATGACTTTGTTAATATATAATTGGATATGTAACATTAATATATAATTGGATGTCGATTTAAGTTAAAAATTTTTCTCTCATATTTGTTTTTTTATTAAATAGCAGAAGGCTATCCAAAATCACTTTCAAAAATCTCTGCTATTTTTTTATTAAACATAAAATAATCTTTTTTTTTTATTCCATATCAAAAATGAAATTTATAAATACGGTATCAATTTTACATCGTAAATCATAATTCTATAAACAAGTTTCAAGTATAAATCTCTTGAAACTTGTTTATACTTGAAACACGACAGACACGCTCTTGTTCGAAATAACTTCGCCATTTTCTCAAAAATAAAACATCTAATGAAAAAATTGTATTTTATATTTCTATATTTCTATTCTATATTCTACAATTCTATTTTGTTTTCTGCTTCTTTCGCAGGTAGAATAATTTTCTGTTAATAATTTATTCCTGTCAAGTCCGAAATTCAAATATGTATAATTGATAAATTTTCAAACTTTTCAAACTGTTTTAAATTTTCACAAAAAACAAAGCTTTAAATGAATAATGTTTTAGTCTTTCTTTTCGATTTACTTTCCCCAATTGCATCATTAGACCAAAAATACTCTATTGTATATTTGTTTTTGAATTTGAATAACAAGACTGTCACTAACAGTCACAAAATTTTAAATTTTAAATAACACAAAAATTTAAATAATCATACTTTTCCTATATCAATAATCAAATTTTCCTATTTAATCAAAGATATCCATACAGAATAAAATACAACTGATATAGGGGCAACCTAAAGTACATTTTGTTATTTACATATTTTGTATAGAAAATTTATGCATTGTATAATGCACATAAGTTAAGAGTAAGAAAATTCTAGTGTGTTTTTTAATTGAAGATATTTTTAAATTTTCAAAAGGTCTTCTTCGTTTTTTTGCACTTATTTTTTTTTCTTTTCTGTTATTTTTTTCTAATCAATTGATTTTTTTTATGATGAAAAAGTTAAAATTATTATTTTATTACATCGATTATTCTTTCTTTATTCTTTTATTCTCATTATTTCTTCTTTAGTTTTTAAAATAACAATTTCTTTCTTCAGTACTTGAAATTATTAGAACATTGTAATATTGAGAGTCGTTATTTTATCTTACTTATCCTATTTTGTCTTAATAATTAATACTTTACACGGTTTTTATAATTTCAATAACTTTAACTATTTTTTAACTATTTTTTTTGACTGTAAACTTATCAAATAGCAATCAAAGAAGTAAATTAACTTATCTTTTTTATTCAAGAACTTTTCTCTACAGAAGAGAAATTAGAAGAAAGGATTGACTACAAGTGCTTTTGATTACAATCCACTTGGTTTCATTCTGCTTTGATAGTCTTGAGTTCGTCTTTTTCAAAGATGATTTTATATTATGTAGCGGGTAAGAAGGTAAGGCTAAGAAAGTAATTTTTCAAAAATTGTAAATATTTAAATATCTCTAAAAATATTTTAAAAAATTTTTATAACTAGATCCACCATAATTTTGTAGATTGAATTCCTTAAAACTTACTGTACAATATTTTCACTATTTTATCGTAATTTGAATATTAAATGATGAAATTTTAGGATTTCTTGAATTTTTTTCATCTAGTATTAATAATCAATAAAATGATGAAAAGAAATCTTATAGCAAATTTTAAAGAATTTTTTTCCCTGAGAGAAACATCGTTTTTCGAACAATGATACATCTCACATTGAAAAATTTTCAAAAATATTTGAATTTTTACAATTTTTGAGAAAAAAGTATTCTTACTTCTTCACCCACTATATGATGTAAAATTATCTTTGATTAAAAAAAAAAAAAAACGAATTCAGAACTATCGAAGTAGAAACTATACATTGTAAAATAAAAACAAGTGGATTATTACATAATTTTTTTTTACGAAGTTGTGATAGTTTAAAATATCGTTAATTTTTCGTTATTGGTTTAACTATATGTGTATAACTATATTAATTATATGTGTCTTCAATATATATGTATAACTTTTGTATATTTATTGTTAAATATTAAATTAAATATTTATTGTTATGACTACAAATGCTTTAACATAATTGATATCCGAAATCATTTTTTATTTCAACATCTCTGCTTGATAATAGAAGAAGAGATCTGAAACGCTGATTCAGCAAGATTGCACGGCGCTGCTTTCAAATCAATCCAGCATCTGTCTTCGTTAACAATTAGTTAATTTGTTACCAGTCAAGTTTTTCCAAATTGTTTTCCCGTTAGGCTTCAATATCTAAACAAGAAGAGATAACTGTATGAAGAGATATAGCAAATGGAATATTATTCTTAGTATGGAACGCATATTTGTATGCTTAAACAAAACGAAAGCCATCGGGGCACAAGTCATACTGTTTTGTGAACTTTACACTAACTTACAATGATTCTTCGAATGATCACGTGAAACTCCGCGATAGGATGAACCATTTTAAGAAATAATTCGACGTATATAATGACATTTAGGATGAATTCGCTAAACTTTAAAGATATCGTCGACATAGAGATGGAACACAAATCGACATCATTATCAACTAATGCAGAGGACATTATTACGATAAGAGAATATAATATAGATAAATAATATTGGTACCATCTATTATATTATAAATTGCATCACGAGCTTCTTAGAATTAATCAATTTTCGCATTTTTGATTCACAAATCTCTATCAGCAAAGAGAGCATATATTGAAAAAACAAAAACCATAAATATTTTTGTAATATCCATTTCGTTCGGATACAAGAGAGTATTTTTTGAATTTATATTAATTTAATTATAGCAATTATGCTCATTGTTATTATTTTCTAACTCTAGTAAATAATAACTAAATTTTAGATTTTCTACGTTTATTACGTCTTAATAGCCCACGATATCATAAGCTGGATATTTCCAAAGGGTAATTAGTATCGTGTAATTTAATTAAATGCATTGACAACACAAAATATTAATCTATCTAATCATTTTAAGAAGATGCTTATACTCCTTTTTCTAAATCACGCTCAGGTCGCATAAGAAAAATGTAAATAATATCCAAAAAGTATGTATTTTTCTATCTTCGATGAAAATCAATTAGTGTACATTTTTTAGTCACGTTTGCGCTTCGCTAGACATTCCATTTATGTAAGATCGATATTGTACACTGAGCAATCAAAGCTATTAAAATCGAAGGTCTGAAATATCGCCTTCGATTTCGTAGATTAGTCCAAGATTAATTTCTAGATTAATTTCAAGTTTAATTTATTTTTAAGTCTATGATTCCACATTTTTATACAATGACGAATGTACGTAAGTACATTCGCAATAAGCTCGTAATTAATTCACTGTCCTACTTCAAACAAGTTTATTTTAACTTTTATAGTGTGTAATGAAAGTGTTAAATCCATTAGACGTCAAAATTTATATTACAAAATTTACACTTGTTATGTGTAAAATCGTAAAAAATATAAAACGCTGCATATAAGCGCAATGTCAATCAATGATATTACTTCATACTTTAATTTAGGATCTTACATACACGTGAAATCACACACTGCGTGCTTCTTTTTCTTCAATGTCTCAATGTATTGAAATAATGAATATCATATGTTCATGCATATTAACTATATATCCCTGATTCTAATTTTCATATACATAGAAGGTTCTGTAATTTCACGCTCGAAATAACAGCTCAAATTCCTAAATGCGAGGAATTTGCCACGTAAAGTCCGTAAATGGTAGTAAATTGGGAGTACCTTCGCTTTGTGTACGAAGAGCACCGAGAGTATTTACTTATTACTTCCAGTGACCGGCGGAGGTGATCAACAATTCAGAAGCGAACTACAAACGGCCATATTAGCATTCTCTTAGTAAGAGTGAGTAAGAGTGAGAGTAAGAGTGAAAGTGAGATTTGTGGAAACTTGTCTTACAATCAATATATCGCCTGCATTTGAGCCTCATTGCCTTAAACTTATACAATATTAAGTTATACTATAACATTTTTATGATTTCTGAAATTATCCTAATTATTCAAAAGAAGAACTGATTAGTGATAAGTTCTAAATAACAGTACTAAGTTATATAATAATAGTTAACAATAAGAACAATATAAAACGTCCTTTGAGAAATTTTGTTTGCCTTGAGAAATTTTTTTTACATTTATTTAGTTAAGATTAGTTATCGCTTAGACAAAACAAGCGAATAAATAGCGTAAAATTTTTTATATTTTGCTATATTTCCAATTTAAAAAATTGACCTATGACAATTTTAAATGTTGATTTGACTAAAATTCTTATTTCTGATATATTAAGTATCATATAGAAGCAAAAAATGATTTTATATTTTTACGCTATCTATTACTACGCTGTAGTTTTTAATTATCTTATCTCCATTAAACTGAAAAAGTTCAGTTTAAAGTGCATGAAGTTTAATATCGCAGCAATAGTAATAAAATAATTCAAATCGCTATAATATCTTCTGATGAATACGTATATATACCTATAATTAATGAAAATGTTTTAAATATACGATTTTAAATAAAATAATTAATTTTGTTAATTGATTTTCTTTGAACGATAGTTCATATTAAAGTTCGTATAATATTTAGTAAAATTACACATACTTCTGGCACGAAAGGCACATTGATATCTTTATTTTTGTAGCAGGAAAAGAAGCGAAATTTTTACGAAAATAAATGTTACATATAACTAGGAAGTAGGAAACATTGCTATCTTCAGTAATCACATTTATTATCCTTGTACCTTATACCTAAAATATTTTCTAAATTATAAAAAATATGAATTGCAAAAAAAAAGAATTCGTTCTTTTGATAATTTTATCTTAATAATTTTTCTTATGTTATATAGTTATAAATGCACTTTTGAAGTTTTAATAGGATTTCTCATGAGAGAAATTGAACTTAATATTTCGATAAATTTTTTATCTACCTTTCAATTATATAAATTATAAATTATATAAACAATATGGACATTAATTTTTTTCTACACAGCAAATAATTTCTATAATAAGTGTACCTTTATAAAAAATTTATTCTAACGTCATATGCGACGAACATAGGAATTGAAGGCATTATAGATCTTTTAAAAAGAAGAAAATTTTTGAAATTTATCTCAATAACAAAAAATAAATTTCAAAAGTTTTTAAAATTTATTTTACCAATAACAAAACATAAATTTCAAAAGATTCCTACTTTTTCCTCAATAATAGCCACAATAGTTTTTTTAGAAAGATATATGATAAGAATTTATTATTGAAATTTTAATTTAAAATTTTTATAAATTGAAATTTATAACGAAACCCTCTATAAATAATGGTTAAATGTATTTAACGGTAATACAATAATTACAATATTATAAATTGGTGGAGTAAATGTAGGACTTAAGGGAAAACAGGATAAAATGGGGTACACGTATCAAACCGGATACTATTGTTTTTTAAAAATAAGAGCATCGATATGTAATCGACATGATATTCAGGTGGATTTCACGACCTTATTTTGCAAGTTTCGGAAACAATCAGTATCGTAGTGTTCTATACACATAGAGTAAACAAATTCGACTTGAAGAATTTCAATGTTTTGTGATAAAAGTGATTGTTTTTTAGTGTTTTCACATACAGGAATCCATTCAGGGAAGTAATACTTGTATTTTATAATTCTTAAAGAATATTTTGACTCCTTTTCCACCATTCTATCTCATACTAAAGTATAAATATTTAATGTTTAGTAAATGAATGCATTTTAGACGAAACCGGACATTTGACTATGGGCAAAATTAGATATTCGATTTTGCCTCGGTACCATTTGTGTATACTATCTATGTATATGTGTCCTTTTGTTTTTTACATTTTTAATTCGTTCAATTTAAATATTTAAATATTATAATTATTATTTTGTACGCGTTCCTGGGCAGTACTATTAAGCCCATAAAATAATTGCGAAAACTATGACACTGTTAAATAACAGGAGATTAGGAAGTGGTTGATTTCTAATTCCAGGAGAAGTCCCACAATTTATGTGGTAGCCATGTTATACAAAGCTGCATTTTTTAGAGCAGCAACAATAGAAATTGCTGTTCAAGGATCCAAAGCAATTGGAATATTTCCTTTTAATCCTGACTTATTTCCCGATCATCTACATGCCCCCCATCGGAAATAATTTGTTGTTTATTAGGATATAGCAAGAAGTGAAAATATTAGAAAAGCAGCACTCATGGAAGCTTTACTCTTAATATCAATAGAAATGAAGAGTTTCCCATCGACATCAAAAAATGTAGAAGCTGTGCTATCTACGTCAAAGAATGTAGGATAGGAATAGAGCCCATTCCATTCCTATCACAATATTACACACACATATTGATTATGAACCAACATTTATTTTCTCCTTAAACAATTAAATTTATCCGTCAAGCAAAGCGAATAACAAGGAGCAATAGAAGAAGAAAAGTGACCATAATAACAGCTGAGGAATATAGAACTCAGAAGACAAAAAAATTATGTAAGAAATAAATATCAAAAATTAATAAATTATCTACAGGCAATGCATATACATTTTATGAAGAACTTTTTATATATTCCAAATCCAAAGAACAATGTGTTATGGATGGCTACATGTGATATGTACAAGTGTTGAAGAAAGCGACGAATATTTTATTTATGACTTGTTAATTTAGATATACATATAAATTTATTATTTATTATTATTATTTATATGTGTATATAAATTTATTATTATATAAAATAGTTCAAATTTTTTATAAATACAATAAAAGCTTCTAAATAATTTCGTAATTAATTTTTTATAAGACAAACCAAATAGAATACCTTTGTATTTGTTAAAATTATTAAAAATAATTGTTTTTACTGTTTTTTAATTAATAAAAATAAAAATTTCGTAACTGTATTGCATTTTATGTCTTCTAATAAATATCCCATTTTATCTGCCTCTATGAAGCAAAACCAAGTTTTGCCAGAAAATTTTATTTTCCCGTGAGCCAAACAGTTTTTTCTAAAAAAGTTTGGTTATTGTCTTATTATATAAGATTCAATTAAAAGAATTAGCTTCGTGCGAATTTTTCTTGCCATCCGATTTTTGGTTACGAAGCTAAATGCATTAACCATCTCGTTTTACACTACTTTCCCCTATGTACGCAGATCTAATATATTCAATTCAAAATCCCTTTAATATTTATTTATTGTTGATGGTCGAGATTTATAGCAGATGAATTTTTGATGAGAAATTTTTCGTTGATTCCTGTACATATATTATTATCCAAAAAAATTACAGGTACTTTTTTTAAATTTTTTGAGACTTTTCAGTTAATGGTAAAATATCCGTTTCTTTTTCTGTACTGTTTGCTTTTTCATTTCATGAAACGCCCACATGCGAAGAAATCTAGACAAAAGTAACTATCTTTCTTTCTTTCTTTGATTTTTGAATTCTAATATATCTAGTGTAATTTGTTTCGCAGCAAGTTTTTTTAATAGGTACTATTGTATTTTTATTATTTATGGAAATAATGTAATACTTATCTGAATTGTCAAAATATAGCCTGATACTTTAATTTTGAGAAAGTTTGTTCAAGTTTAGTTTCAAGTCTGTAGTTTAAATATCCGTCACTAGAGACACACTATACATAACAGGCCCACAAGTAGGCGCGAAACAATTAACCGTGATCAAGCATGATGGCTGTTAGGATTTCTTGACAGCATGAAAAAGCGGGCGAACTGTTATCCTTAATCATGATATCCAAAATAAGAAAATAAATTTTTTCATACTGATAAGAAGCCTAAGTCGTAACTACTTCACAATGCAGCAGAAAATGTCCTGAAGACGGTTTGGCGTTTATTGGAATCATCAAAAGTTGTAGTACAATTAATAAAACATAATCGCTAGAAAAAACGGATGTTTATGCAGCTAAAATATGTAAAAAACATAAAATTTATATATACTTGTAAAATATGTAAATATGTTGAAAAAATATGCACAACATGGATTATCGTATACATTATTTGCTTGTGTCGTATACCTTTGCGTATATTCTTTAAGGTTCGAAGAACTACCCACTGATGAAAAATCAATGACTATAATGGATATTGCTAATCCTATGACTGATTGTTAACTTATTTGACTAATTGACTAACTGCCGATTATTGTAACTACTGATGTAGAAAAATTGTAACTGTCTGATTATTATCATGATACTTCATTTAACTATGTCTAACTGTTTAACTGTGTCAACTGAACTTTTGTGAACTATTTAACTGTAACAACTGATCTTTACTACTGAATTTTTGTGACTTGATTTTATTGTGTTGAGCCTGATGGCGATTCTTGCTTGCATTAAGAATGTTAAACAATGTCTGAATTCCTTCCCTTATATCATTTCTTAGGTTATTCTTTTTGAGGAACTCTGAAGAATCGTAGAGCGAGGAATGTTTTACGACCAAATGGAAGTGTGAAGTGTTTCCAAAATTTCTTATTTATGAGAATGATTCTGGTGGAATGAGAAATTGGTAATCTTCTGAGAACAATTATCTCTTTAAAAAATCTATCCTTTCGTTTTGCATTCTTATTCGAGTACGTGCTTATGACATGACAACCACTATGGTGCAGAGAACTTTGTCGCACTTGAAACTAGCTGAACTTTATGGGGCCTTATAAGTGATTCATACCCTTCGTCTTAACAATAATTAAGAAATTATTTATAGTAAAATGTCATGTAATAACATTGCAATTAATTACAAATAATTTTTCCATATTTGTACTACTAAGTTATTAACATTTGCTTAATATATCTGGTTAATATTAATCCTGTGATGTGTTATTTATCACAGAATATAACGGATGCATATTTATACTTGTTTCAATAACATTATGGTTATATCTGTTCCGATGTATGATTGTATGTGCATACAGTTATATAATAATGGAGATGATCTTGATTTTTTATTAAAACAATAATAATTTTGAAATTTTTATGATATTTATTAACATTCAAACAATGATAATTTTTCATTTGAATCATTTTTTGTCAGATTATTGGTAGTGCTTGCAAATCGTAGCAACCGTTATGCTGAATGCTTATACATCGTAATTAACACAGAAAAAAATTGTTATATATTAAAAATTATGTATAAAAATTATTATGTATACAAAGTACAGGCAAAATGATGCATTTTATATATTATTGTTTTAAAAAAATTAAGAGAGAATTCAAAGACTCTTTATTTAATAATAATATTATGCTACAAAATACACTATATTTTATTTTTTATAATGTTTCTCAAAACATAGAGATAAACAAAGCCCTATTCTGTAATCTATATATCAATATCTTAAGTAACAAATGCTGTTCTGATAATGTAAGTAACACATTATAAGTAGAATAATTAATAAGAAATATCTTTATTAAACCAGAAACATTTGATATTCGATTTTTTCTACAGTATTTGTGTAATTAAAATGCAACACTAATTACGACAGACTCATCATGAAATGTATTTATTTTATTAAAACGATATTTCGCGAATTAAATTTACTAACAGAAAAACTAAGTTTGAACAGATAAGTTAATGTAATAAGGTATATAATATAAAGCTTTAACAGTGCAGTTTCATAAGTCAACATTATGAAGCTATTATAAAATATAAACTTTGATGTTCATAATAATTTTTAAAATCCAATTTGTTTATTTTATTATATTATTATAATTAGTCACGAATTTTTCTAGATGTGCAAGAAAGTTAACAATTTCGATCGTATACAAAAACAATCAATCGAAAAATAAAAATATCATAATATCATGACATGTGTACATGTGTATATAAATAAAGTTAAAAAATGAATGATTGGAAAAGTGTCAGTACTGTAGTACTATTTCTAACTCTTTCTATTTTATTCCATATGTCTTCCATAGAAATATTTCTGTTAAAAACTTTTTATAATATTTTTTTATAATATTTTTCAGTCAAAAACTTTATTCAAGATTGACGTTTACTATTTTTGATGGTCCGCCTGACAATAACTCTGTATTTTTTGAAGAAAATTAGATTTTCCAGCGTACGACTTTTTTTATATTTGTTAAAAGCATGTTCAATCTTCTCGTCTGTTTTTTTACAATCAATATCTCACGATGGAATTGAAACATGACGAAAAATAATGTTTTAAAGTTAATTTTAGATATTAGAAGAATCACAATATAACGTATTGCATTAAGAAATTTGTTTAAAGAAGAAAAAAGGGGAACTTCTAAATTTTGATGGATTATGTTCGCATGACTCTCTAAGAGGCGCAATTCGTACTAACTGGCTAATTTAAATTTCTATTTATGATTTTTATGTTATTTTTTATGTATTTTTATTTTATTTTATTTAAGATCTAAGAATAGAGAAATGCAGCTAAACATCACTTAAATATTAGTTAAAAAGAGATAAGTTAATTTGTTAACGTTTAATATAAATATCAGATTATGATTATTTATTATCTTTTCCGTAATTTACTTATCTGTTTTGTTCCATAATATTATAGTTACTGAAGTCTCTTTGCATGATAAAAGGTTTAGCAATTTTAAAAATAAATTCGGATAACTCATTCTCTATAAGTTGATTCGAAATTCAAATATTAAGTGAGCACAGTAAGAGGATTTTATAATATTATTAAAAATATTATTTCAGGTTAAGAAGATTATAAATAATTGAAACTAAAACAAGTATTGATATAACCCATTTATGTTATTTATTCCAATTTTATAATATTCCAATCTAGAATTTATATAGAGATGAAATAGAAAAAAGAGAAACAGTTGTTGAGGTTCCAAGAAATTAGAATTAGAGATACAATAATTTTTAATAAGACGGAAAATACTTGATCCTATTACTATCCTATTTAAATATTTAATTCGATAAATCTTTATTTCGGTTCTCTTCTTTTTATTTTTCTAATAAGTCAGTGTAATCTATTTTTAATACTTTTGTATTTTAGCAGAAAATAATAAATGACATTTGATGACATTGCATATTACTATACATATCTAATAGATTTTCTATATTGAAAATGCTTTCTACCAATAAAAGATTTTGAAATTTATTGTAATTTAACATTTTAATCAAATTTATTAAATAGCAATATAGTAGACTTCTTCAGAATATCGTCAATTTTTTATACAAATTTAATGACTAGCTTTTGAGGGTTTTGAGAGTGATAATAAAGTGATTGCGATAACAATGTGATGACATCGGTGTGGATCGGTGCCACGTCTTGAATCTTGGATAATGAATCTCGAATTTTGGTTGCGGCACTCGAAATACTTTGAATTAGTGGACTTTGATTATTAACTTCCGACTCCTGAATATCATTTTCTGGATCTTGGATCGTGAATAGTTTTTTCTTTTATCTCCTAGTATTCCTGCAATTTGACCTAGTGGACATTCGGCAAGTTGTTATAACGATTTTGTATTGATGTTGCAAATTTCACTAAATATGTGTTTATATTTGTTGCGTTAGAGATTTTGTGAAAGTTTTTTCTTTAATCTTCTTTTCATGTCATCTATCTATAGAGTGTTAGCAAGGATTTTCTGTGTTTTATGTCTATTAGATCTTCATTGGATTTCTTCCCACACGAAAGGAATTTGTGAGCCTTGCGCAAGTCTTCATCCTTGATGTATCAAAATACATTAACTATTGTTCGAAGTATTATTGATTACGTAGTTTCCATCTTTGTGATATGACTTTTAGCAGCCATTTTCCAGAACTGAATGCCATATGTCCATATAGATTTTATTATAACTCTGTTTATTATATCTCTAAGCGCCATATGTCCATATAGGTTTTATTGTAACTGTATATGAATAATTTATTGTCTCTTCGGCTAGTTAATCACAATATTTTTTTTCTTTGCAGATTTTTTTGCTTCAGATTTATTATATTTTTTGCATATGTCTTGTTTTCAGGTTAATTTTGAATCTAGATGTAGTCCAAGGTATTTGACTACTTTTATCTGAGGGACAGCGTTGCCGTGCAATGTAATTTGTGGGATTTCTCCTCTGCGTAGCGTAAAAGTGATATGCTTGCATTTGTTATAGTTGACCTTTATTTTCCTTTCCAAAAGCCATTTTTCTAGTTTTTCTTATATGGTTTTGTAGGATTTGAATTGCTTCAGCTGGATTTTCATGTGCTAATGTAGCTGCAAATGTATATATACTATTGGATGTTGTTGAAATATTTGCAGTGAATAGAATGTAGAGCACGGGTCCAAGCACGCTTCTTTGCGGCACTCCTACATTGTGTACACTAGAGAACGAATCTTTTATTTTCATGTAAAATGTTCTCTTTGTAAGATAGATAGAGTGCGTCAGGAAAGTGATTTTTAAAATTTTCAGTAATCCTTCGTGCCACATTTTATTGAAGACTTTCTCTATATCCAGAAATAGACATGTACAGTATTTTTTATCTTCAAGAGTATAATTTTGTTAGCCTCTGTACCTGCTCAGCATATTTATCTGTAAATCCAAATTGATGGTTAGGGATTAGTTGTTTACTATTGATTCTACTTCTATAATTCTGACTAGGAATATTTTTTCTAGCATCTTTAAAAGTATTGGTAATAATAAGATGAGTCTGTATTTAGAAAGTTTGTGAATATATTTGTTTGGCTTCGGCAATTTTATTTTCTGGTTCCATGTGCTTGGAAAGTGCTGGTTTCTGAATTAAATAATATTGTTATGAATTTGATAGCTGTGTTTTTAATTATATCTCCCCGGGAATCAAATCAAAACTTAGAGTTTTGTTTATTTTCATTATTGATATTAATATTTTTATTTCCGACCTGATATTAATTTTTTTATTTCCAACTCCGGTGGTTTTGCGTATTATGTCATTTTGTTCTTGTGTATATGGTTATTGATTAGTTTTTTTCTGGTATAGTATTTAGCTTGAAGATTTGTTGAAAGGCTATAGTTTGCTCTGAGGAAGTTTTAACCCAAAAGTTGCCTGACTTTTTTATTGCTGGAGTCTGAATTATAGGCCTTTTTATTCTTTTTACTGCCTTCCAGTGCGTAATTTGTATTTCCATAGTGAAATATTCAATAGATACTTTTCCATTTCTTTGTTGCAATATTAGTGGATAATTCTTTTTAATTTCCTTAGTGAGTGTATTTAGCGGTCGTTTAGATTCAGCTGTTTTGTATTTTGCCATTACGCTTTCGCTTTTTTTTTTTGTAATATATGATTTGGGTACCATAAGTTGTTGCTATTTTTGTTAATTTTAATTGTGGATCACCTTGTTGATTCTTGAATCGTCTTGGTAAATAATTGCATTCTCAATGTGTTCAGGTGTTTTTAAGAAGATGTTGCAGTTCAAGTTTTAATTAATTAGTATTCTGAATTTTTCTTAATTTATTGTTGGATAGAGTGGGGGCAAACTCTATTTCGGTAGGTTTTTGTAGATAATTAATAATTATAGATAAATGATCGGAGCTTAAATCCAGGTTTGTTGATTGGAAGTACAACTTATTTAAATCTTTCGTTATAGCGAAATCTATGAAATCTACCAGTATTTACTTAACTATTACAGGCCAACGTTGGTTCATCAGTTGACAGCGGGATTAGCGATAATTTTCCTATGACTTGCATTAGAGTTCTCCTTCTTGGTGATAATTCATGCTTTGTATTGTAGTCTCTTGCTACCAAGAGTTTGTTTCCTAGAGTTTTAAAAGATTTTCATATTATTCCAGATTGAGATTGATATGTTTTGGAGATTAAATTGCTGACATTTGTATTGGTCCATTTGAGATTGCTATTGACACCGTTATAAATTGGAGATAATCATATGTAGTTCTACTGTGTAGGTGATGTTTAATGTTATTTCTTATTAATATGGTGGATCCTCTATGTGATTTTCTTAATGGATGTTTAGTGTCGTAGATGATATAATGTGGAATTTTTGCATAGTTTTTGTTTGTAAGTGAATTTCTGAGATCATCATAATGTCTATATTATGTTCGTAAACGAAAACTGCCAGGTTTTTATTGTAACTCATTACTGTTCCTTATTGTTATTTTGATTGCACTTCCTATTATGACTTGGTTTTAACAAGTTGTATTAATAATTGTATCATGATAGTTATTTGTTGACTTTGTTGTTAATTCTGTTGTAGCAGTGTGGTTTGTGTTATTATCATATTTGTTAAACGTTCTGTATTTTTGATCAACTGGTCGTTTGAATGAGTGTGTTCAAGATGCATTCATGGTTAAATAAAGCTGTTCTTGGTAGTGTAAACCTAATGTTTGATAATGCGTGTTGTGCTTCTGTTGGTGATTGCATTGTTCTTTTCTTTAGTGTAAGAAACAACTTTTGCTGTAATTGTTATGTAAACGAATTAACGAATAAACGAATTACACAACTTTTATAGCTTACAGAGTGATTTCCTTTGCAATTATAGCATTTCACATTTTTTATCTTGCCTTGTTACAGACACTGTGTTGTTTGATGATCTGCAGCGCATTTGACATAAACCGGTCGCTTGTTATAATAATTCTTTATGTGGTCATACGATTGCACTGGGCGAAAGCACTACGGTATATCTCGTTTTGGTTTTGGCGGTTCAAATCTAAGTATTATGTTTAATATCTTTAATATATATATATATATTTGTTATTATTCTTTGGTTCTAATTCAATGGCAAATAGCGGTAACAGTTGCTTAGATATATTTTTTATTGTCTTAACAGTGTGGTTGTGCTGTTTCAGCTCACTAATGATTTTGTTCGTATTTGTTTGGGTGAAAATCCTCGGAGGATTACTTTATATATTCCATAACTTTTAAGCTAGTATATATGGAAATTTACGTTTTTGCTTCTTAATGCACTAATTATTTTATTATAATTTTCAGGTGATTTGAGCTGTAATCTTACATAATTATAATCTTTTAGTTGTTTTAAAATAAAATTATCATTACTTATCTCTTGTCCAAGTAGTTCTATTAAAGGATCGATGATTTGTGCTTGTATGTATCAGAGGAATTAAGTTTTGTTATTTCGATTTGTAAGTCGGTATTAGTAGGAGTGTAAATTAGAGTGCTCTTTGTTTCACATATTACAAGTAGGTATTTCTTGCAACCACATTTCTGTTTTTGAGCGTATGTTTTTATTTATCACGTCTACGTCTTTGACTTGATTAGTTGAGTTAATCTTCCATTTTTTGTTTAAACTTATCTTCGGGTTAACTGGGTTGACTTGCTGTTTGTAGCTTTTCAAATTTTATGAGATGTAAGTTTTTCCCGATTTTTATATTTTTAGCTGTATGGTCAGCTAAATTTTCATGCTGCTGAACATACACACGCACTCACTATGATAATTTCACATGGTAATAATCACTAGTCAATACACTAGTATTGGGCTGAACTGATATGTTGTGTATATGTGTTACTCACGATTAATATAAACACAAATGATGTAAACACGTCCTGCTGAACGAAGACTGATATTATTGTTAAAATGAGCACATTTTTATTACCTTATTTATCTAATATTTCGAAAGGAATAATGCTACTTTTATTACAAGACATCTATATTTTTATTACAAGAATAGTTCAGTTTTTCATTCAGGTTTCTAAAAAGTTCTAGAAATTGCTTACGGCAGAGTTAAAGATTGTGACATTATCGTTTGAAACAATAAAATGTCGTGTTTTGTACTTTGAGATCTTTTATTATTACTACTATGTTTTATGTTTTATATGTTTTAATATAAATGTAAATATGCTATGTGTTAATCATGATTCATTAAAAAAAATTTTAGAATTGTTTGTTTATTTTTATCGTTTTCTAAAAATGCGGCTGTAGTCGAATTTTTGATAGCTGCTCCTTTGATGTTCCTTTTTATGATTAATTCATTTGTTTAGAGTACACGGCGGAACAATAAAATATATTATTGTATGCAAAAGAAAAAAGTTTTATTGCTGCTACATGGAATGACAGTAATTAAAAATTGTTTAAAAAGGAAGTGATTAATCCGGTAAGAAGATTTATCAATGGTTCATTGGATCATTGATCGAAAATGCAGCGAATGGCATTTAGTAGATAATTTATCAATAGCGTATGCATGATCAGTTATGGAGATTTTTTTTATATTGTCAGTTATAGTGACGTCTTCGCTAAATAGACATTATACATAATGTATATTAAAGTGTAAAATGCAAGTGAACATTACAGGGTAGACTGTTATTTCTCTGAACTAAATTCATTAAATGGTATGATGATACAGATTAAATATTTACAAATTGTACTCCATTAACATAGAAAAAATACATTATATAACAATTATCAACAATTATCATTTCCACTATCATTTTCGTCTTCGACATCTATATATTTTTACATAGCTATGTAATTAAAATTACATGTTATAGATGATATTATTCACATTTGGAAAAACAGAAAACGAAGTTTTGAGGTAAGAATTTATAAGAATTGAATATTTGCGACAGAATAAACTCGCTGTTTTTAATAAATTTATAAATGTATTAAAATTTTATAAAAGAATGCAATATAATTTGGAAAGTGATACATTTAAATTACACTTTTGCAATAAATTGCTCGCTTCAGAATGGAATCTATCGATAATGTCTACCGATCTAAAATACCGATTTAGAATGTTCTAGAAATTTTCATTTAAAAGTTCATAATTTGTTGCTTCTTAAGCTAAATTATAATTTTTTATATTATAATGATGTTGGATGACCAACCCGGACAATATTGAATCTGTGCAAACACTGACAATGAGGTAGCAACAGTCCACATAAAAGTAGACTGTGAATAGTTAGTCATAAGGGCAAGATCCAATAGTTGGTCATCTATGTTCCTTCCCCTTCTACTTGACGATGATAATCAAATATATATAAGGACATACTTTCCAGATATTCGACAGCATCGAAATACCCACCCACACAAAATTCCCGATATACCGAGTAACATTCGCACCAGGTAGCACAAATAAATCACATATGATACATAGAAAATATCAAAATATATTGAGAAAAATATGAATCGAAAAAACCCGTTGTATAATTGTAGCGGCCTATAGTCCCTCGAGTACGAATCTCGAACATCGATTCGTACAAGCCGCAAGTGACCGTGCGCTTAGTGTCGAAGTCTAGCGATCTTCGATGTTAAGCAAACAGAGTGCGGAACACCGCTAGGATGGGTGACCATCCAGCCTAGCGAGTAGTTATAACAACAAGCGTCTGGGGTAAGAGGTAAGAGGTCGCTGCCATCACAGCCCCCCCACAGATGAGTTTAGGCAGCGACTCTGAGACGAAACTCACACCCTTTCCTCACCTTATCCCCAAATCGTCACAGTTCCGAACATCCTACATCCTTCCGCCATCCTCGTATCAATTATATATAATTGTACAATATGTAAATACCATAGCTCACTCTCATCCCTTCACAATGTTTCCGCTGTCAAGCTCATGGACACACGTCGGCAAATTGCAACATAAAAGCAGTTTGCATAAAATGCGCCGGACTACATGACTCCAGAAACTGTTCCAAAACTCCAGAATTTCCATCCACTTGTGCAAACTGCAAAGGAAAAACCATCTAGCAAATTACTCACAATGTCCAGCGCTATTAACTTAGCAAAAAAAAGAAAAAAAACACCTATACCAACAAGATACAAACACTAGTCCAACCGTCATATACCATACCTCAACCACAACAATTTCCATCCCTCCCTCAAATCAAATCTCCCCTCACTTTCCCCCCTATCCAACAGACACACAGACCCAGGAACGGACGCACAAGCAGCTAGACCACAACAAAAACATAGCCAACCGACACATAAACAAAATCCGGACATTACAACACAAATTGACTAAATAAAATCCACAGATCTTGGTCTTTTCCTCCAAATTATTACATTCATTCAAAAATACTATGTAAACTGCAACAATAACTTAGAATCAAAGCCATCATACAAATAGTTCAAGAAAGAACTCGAAAATGGACAGTCATAGACAAACTTTAAAATTAACTTTATGGAACGCCACGAACGTTAGAAGCAAAATCCCAGAACTACAAAAATTCCTAATAGATCATAATATAGATGTAGCCATTACAGAAACATGGCTAAAACCTAAAAACACATTCAAATTAACACATTATATTATCCACAGACAAGACCGCCCAGATTTCCCGCACCGGCATACTTACAGAAGATATCCCACAACCAAACTCCACCAACACTGAAATCCTCACCATAAAACTAAAAACTACACACACCATCATAATTGGCGCAGCATATTCCCCTCCTAATAATAGAATAAATCAGTCAGACCTAAACAATATTATTCCTCCACACAGCTCCGGTCTCTTTCTCATTGGTGGAGATTTCAATGCGAAACACAGCATGTGGAACAACACCAAGAGAAATGCAAATGGCTCCACAAATCAAAAATCACATAGAATTACACAACTACCAAATTATACACAGCCCAACATACACACATAGACAACCTAACTGCATTCTTTCTAACATCTATCGAATCTATTTTTCTATCGAATATTCCTTACCTCCATGAATGCCAAACAATAGACGACCTGCCATCAAATTACCTTCTTATAGAACTGAAAATACACATGCATAAAACAACAAGAAATCAAGTCACACAAGAACGTACCGACAAATACAAAAAACTATGTAATAAAATAGACATAAAACCGATCCTAACAAACAAATCAGATATAGACACAGAAATCAGGACATTTACTCGTCACATACTTAATGCATATCGCAACTTCACAAAAATAGACACAACATACAAAATTAACAAAATCATAGACTCAACACTTACAGACAACATCAAGAAAAGAAACTATATTAGAAGAAAATATCAGAAAACAGGCAACCCCTTTTATAAATTATTCAGAAACATTCTCACCAATCAGATTCAGCAAAAAATCAAAAACATCAAAAACAAGACCTGGCAACAGAAACTCTCTGACATACAGATCCAAAATACAGATCCAACTTTATGGCAAACTTACAAAATCACTGGTGGAAAGAAAAACAAAATACCAATAATACATGACGACACGCACAGCACCATACTTTACACAGACAAAGAAAAAACCGAAGGGCTAGCCACGAACTTTGTATCGATTCACAAAAATACCTACAATACCCACTCCTTCATAGAACAGCAAATCCAACAAAAAATCACACTCACCAACAAAAATACATCAAACATAACTCAATACAATCTAAATTGCACGCCCAAACAAATCAGCCAGCTCATCAAACAACTCCCAAACAAAAAAGCTGCCGGACCGGATAAGATCACTACCACAAAACTGAAAAATCTACCCGCAAAACCCATAGTACAAATCTATTATATTTTTAAAGCCTGTTTTAAGCTCTCATACTTCCCCACTTCCTATACCCAAACCAGGAAAACCCACTTCAAACTTAGCCAACTACCGACCCATCAGTCTTTTAAACACCTTTGAAAACTGATGGAAAAAATTGTATATCGACACCTTTTAAACACCTTTTAAACAGTCTTTTAAACACCTTTGAAATCTGATGGAAAAAATTATATATCAACACCTCATAACACATCTCAACAAAAACAATATAATTGCACCATATTAATTTGCTCCAGATGTAACCACTCATCAATCCACCAATTACAACGAGTTACAGAACAAATCATAATAGAAAGAAATAAAACCGGACCACTCAACTCTTACTACTAGATATCCAAAAAGCCTTCGATTCCGTATGGCACACTGCTCTCATTACCAAACTACACGATATAAACACTTCGTTTCAATTTTAAACATAATCGCAAATTATTTATCTGACAGGAAATTCTTCGTATCACTAAATGGCACCAAATCATCCACAAAAGCACTTACTGCTGGAGTGCCCCAAGGATCTATTCTCGTTACACTTTTATTCATTATATATATCAACGACCTCCCAACATCACAAAACACGTACACTGCAATCTATGCAGACGATACAGCAATTTATGCCTCCTCTTGGAGTTCGAAGCTACGATATACCTACAAAACTCATATTAACACTATATAGATTACTTCAAAAAATGGAAACTCACAGTAAACCCTGAGAAAACTCAAGCGATTACCTTTAACAATAAGAGAAATTACACGCCAAATCACATTACAATAGAAGGACAAAACATTCCATGGGCTAACACAGCCAAGTATCTTGGTGTCATTCTTGATTCCAAAATTATCTGGGCCCCGGCCATACACAAACGCATAAACCTCGCACCCCCCCCCCCCGCACTTATCAAATTATATCCATTAATCTTCAAAAATAGTAAATTAAAAACAAATATTAAAATAAACTTATACAAAACCTGCGTTAGACTCGGCATCACCTACGGACATCAAATCTGGGCGGCTGCTGCCAAAAATCATATAAATAAAGTTTAAAAGATGCAAAATAAATTTTTACGAATAATACTAAACAAACCATAAGATACTCCCATAAAAATATTACATTAACTAGCCAACATACCAACAATAGAAGACTTCATACACAACTCAATCACAAACGCCAAACCACGAAAATCATCTAATCAGGACTACCGGAGACTGTCAAATAGACAAAATCCCACTGAAAATAAGGACAAAACTTCCAAAGCACGCAACACTCAACAGATACCAGCAACAAAACACATGCCAACATGAATCTACACACCAAGTCACTGCAAGTTTTCTAAAGTTTTTCTCCTGCAAAAACTTAAAACAAGATCAAAACACACACAAATCACCATAAAGAACAAAAAAAAAAAAAAAAAATCAATACCAATCCTATTATGTTAAATGCAGGTTATAGGGAATCTCAAATCCTCAGGAATTGCAGCTTTACTCAAGGAAAAAGAGAGAAAAAAAAGAAAACATTCGACAGCATTAGAATTTCTAATTCATTCGAGACATTCTATACTATTAAGAACATTCTATTTCATTCTACTTCATATACGAACACGATTGTAACAAGGAATAAACTCTTCGAAATTATAAGCATGTTGACTCCATTACACGGAATCCAATGAATTTGTATCTTTTTACAAAGCTGCAATGAGATATCTATTTGTAATTCATTGCTCTTAATAAAATACAATTTTATTAGAATTATTTATTATAAAATACGATTTCTCTTAATGTAAAAATATTTTCATCCTGTCGTTTGGTGACATATTCATAAGAGAAAATTATTTCTTTGAAAGGAGCAGATTCTTATTAACACAATTTTCTTTCATATTTTTTTATGTTTTAAAAATACACAGTTTTACATTTACAGTTTATTACATTTTCTGGAAAGAAATGAAATATTTTCGAAGAACTTTTTTAACTTTGTTGAAAATCAAGATGGATATTTAATCTCTTAAACAAATTTTTTTTTTGTATCAAGAAAAGTATCATTCTATTGAATATAACTATTATTATGATTAAGTTATTCTATTGAATATAATTATTATTATGATTGAATATAAAAATATCGTCATGATAATTCGAAAAATATTGAATGGTGCAGGAAATAGAAATGCACAACAGTGTAACTTATAAAATAGGTATTTAGCTATGGAATTATTCGTTTTCAGTAGCAATGAAATATCGTTGAATATCGTACAATCGACAATTGAATATTGTACCGTCATAAAAGACTGATTTGTATATACCACATATCCTTGTTTCCATAGAATCAAAATAGTCACAGAACTACTTCCATATCAACATATGATGACATACAATTGTTTGATATATTTCCGAAAGAAATTTAAAAAGACATAAAAATTTAACTTTTATATTTTATATTCATAATAGCCTGCAATCTTCTTGGTATTAATAATGTTATTTCTTACTTTTTCTCTCCTTTCTTTTCTTTTCTTTTCTTTACTTCCATCTTTCTTAAGTAAATTTTTAAGCAAATGATGAGTTTTTTCAACGAGTTTACATTTTATTAATTGTGCTCAAGTAAGTTCTATCATAAATTTTTTTAATTGAATTTGATTCTTTCTGAATAGAAGTGAAAATGTGGGTAAGAGAATATGAAAATATGTATGTAGATACATAATAAGAGTATCTATTATAATTTATATATTTGTTATCCAGATAAATAAAACGTGATTATTTTATCTTCTTTACGTTTCAATATCGAAGAAGTTAGCTACGGGTACTTGTATAGCACATGTATGTACTGATACAACTTCATCAATTAAAAAATTATTTCAATTATATTTAGGTGAAATGAAGTAATTTTGAACAAATATAATAACACATGCATTTAAAATGAAACGTACATATAATACAGAGCGTTTCACATAACATAATTATAACTAAAATTTTATTCTGTCTTAAAAAGAAATAAAAACTTTTTATTTTAGATGATTCTTAAGAATTCAAAAATTTATTTGTATGTTAACTTCTTTTTTATCAAAAATTTATCTGCGTGATTTGCACCTTCTTTTTTTATCTGTATTATATTTATAAATACAGTAATGTAGGAATTTTGGTATAAAAAATTGTTTATTTAAAATTAAAAATAAGAATTTTATTACTGGTGATTATAAGATGAAGATTATCACTATTTTCTCTTAATCGCTACGTTTACACGCTGAACTCGCTACTCGCTCATTCAATCTTCGCTCACTCAAGACTCGCAACTCTTTGTCTTTTCGCTTTCGCGACTCGCAAATCACTGTACTTACTGAAGACTCGAAACTCTCTGACTGACTCTTTTCTTCCTCATCTGCACCAAACATTCATCGTTCATACACTCACACGCACACAAACGCAACCATACCCTTAATTCAAGTACTAGACCTGGAAGGCTAGAATGAACAATTCTAGGCCTGACTTTCGCTACAGCGAAATACATGGCACCCCACTTGAGACATTTGGTTACAATTGTTGGGCACTGGAAAAAGTTCTGGGCTCTTTCCCGGAATTCCCCATCCCACACTAATAATCAAAATTAACACTTTGCTATTTTATTTTCGATATTACTATTTTTATTGACATTTATTAATTAATATTTATTTGTAATATAACAAATGCCGCTATTTTTGATAGAGTAAATTTGTGAATACATAGATATAATTTTTGCAACTATAACATGTAGTGACAATTTTCCTGTTTTTACTTGTTTTTACTTGTTTTTACAATATCTAAATAATTAATT
Source organism: Frieseomelitta varia (assembly GCF_011392965.1). Taxonomy (NCBI): domain Eukaryota; kingdom Metazoa; phylum Arthropoda; class Insecta; order Hymenoptera; family Apidae; genus Frieseomelitta; species Frieseomelitta varia. Next base: position 408,750 of record NW_025110097.1, on the reverse strand, counting down.
ACATGTGGTATTATTCCATTTGAAAAGCATTTTCATTATTTTGAAAAAATTTCAATTTTATTGCATTGTATATGAGTTTTTTCACATTTGTGATGAAACATAATATTACATGTAAATATTATTTCAAAATATACGATAGATATTTAATGCATAAAATGTATGTATAAAAAATTATGTAAAAGGTATCTAATATAAAATTACACGATTTATACAATTATACACTTGTATATAATTGTATATAATTCGGCGTTTATAGAAAGCGCTGCATCTCGTTCGACAGGTTCAATAGCATGCATAGGATCCAATTGACCTCATCTTTTTTCTTTTCCTTCCCCCCTTTTTTAGCTTATGGTTGATTTAATGGCAGTGTCAGGAGTTTGATGACCCTTTAACCTGCAAAAAGATGTATTTGTTAGGTGGATGCTTCTCAAGAGAGGTAGTATGACGTTGCATGTTACTAGGTGAGCAGAAAAAATTTCAAAAAACCTACATATAATTATTGGTTTCTATTTTTGGGTTTTAACCCTGCTCGGGTTTTATGAAGTGGCAATTGCACTTTTAAGCAGCTTTTTTTTATCAAAGTGGGATGTTGTTGACGTTGTAGCTTCCTGTTTGGCCAATGAGTGGGTTTTAATGCTCTGAAAAACGATTTCAAGTAATAAACGATTTCAAGTGAGATTGCAATGTAATCCTGAATTGTTTGGATGTTCGCTATTGCATGTCATACGGTTTGCTGAGGATGATGCATAGGAATTTATTTTGGATTCTTTGAATCTTACTAATATGTGACTTTGCTGTTGCAGCCTAGATTTGATGGCTGTATGTCATCTAACGCACATCTTATATAGATTTAGTTTATTTGTTTTGAGACTGCTTTTTTTTGTGGAATAGCGGATATAGTCGAAATTTGCGAAATTTGCTCTTTTAGTGGTCGCGGGGGCCTAGGTGACTTTAGCGTCTAGTACGCCAGAATACTTGACTGTGGGGGACCAAGAGATGCTGTATCCTGCGATGAAACCTTGATTTGTGGGTTTGAATCTCTTATTTGTGAAGGTATTGTCTTGCGTTTTTAGTTTCCAGTTTGTGAAGTTATCTTGGAGCTGCTCAAGATGTGCTTGGTTGCATTTTTGTGACTTCATGATGAGACGAAGATGGCGGTGTCATCTGCGTAGACCGCTAAGTTTTGAGTGCATGAAACGTCGTTTATGTAAATTGTGAATAGCAGGGGAACGAGTATGGAACTTTATGATACTCCCGCAGTGACGGTTTTGATAGTTGAGGGAGTACCGTTTACTGAGACATAGAAGGTTCTGTTTGCAAGTAACTGGCTATGGAGACGTGTATTTATTCTTTGCAGTTTCACTAGAAGGGCACTGTGCCAAACTGAATCGAAAGCTTTCTCTAAATCTAAGAGGATAAGTTGTATTACTCCATAACTTGCTGTAGCTACTGAATACATGAGTGATTTTTTCTGAAAAACTGCTGGGGAATGATTATGTTACTGTTGTTAACATGGAGTTAATAGATGGATGATGATAATTTTTCCAAATAATTTACTAATAGTACTTAGGAGGTTGATTGTTTTCCTTGGGGATTGGAACCTTGGTTTTCCATGCCATGAGAAAATAAGAAAGTTTAAGACAGGCTTTGAAGATGTATTTGTACTATGGGGGTCAGTATTTTGAGTGTGGCTGTGGTAATTTTGTCTGGTCCCGGGGTCTTGTTGGCGGGTAGTTTCTTAATTATGTGCTTTATCTGTTGTGAGTGCAGTTTAAACTGCTGTCGTCCATGAGAGGGTTTGTGGGTGGTAATGTTTGCTAGTCTTTCGATGTCGTGCTCAATGTTGTTCCGTGCAGAAATGTGTATTTTTTTGAAGATTACAGTCAGGCTTTCGGCTTTTTCTTCGTCTGTTTAGTGGGATGCGTGGAATGTAGGGCTTTGGAATATAAGTATCTGGCTTTTTACGAGGCCGGTAATCTTGAAGGTCTGCCAAAGTGTGTATCTTCTTGATGTTTGCAAGCTTATCCTGCCATATTTTGGACTTCCGCGATGTTTGCGGATCAGATTTGAGAGGAGATTTCTATGTAGCCTGTGGAAGGGATTACCAGTTTTTTTGGAACTTTTGCCTGTATTTGTTTCTCTCCTTGATGAGGTTTTGAATAACAGGGTTTGCGAGAGAGGATTGATCGTTTAGAATATTGTGCGTTGCGTTTCGAAAAGATCATTGGATTAGGCGGATGAGTGCTTTGATTTCGGTGTATATGTTGGCTGTGATTGCTAGTTTCTGGTTTATTTTGAATCTGCTGCAGTTTTTGGCGAATGTATTTCGATCCAGTTTGTGCGGTTTGGTGTTGTCGTCTTGCGTTGTTAATGATAAGGCCACCGGTAGGTAATTTGATAATAAATCGTCTATGGCGCGGCAATTTTGTGGAAAGGGGACATTTGACAGGAAAATGTCAATGTTGGAGGGGGTGCAGTTTGATTTGTTATGGATGTAAGTAAAGCTACAGATAATTTGATAATTATGTAACTCGGAATGATTTTTGAGGATGGAACCGTTTTTGTTTCTTTTGGTTTTTATTCCATAAAGTGGGCTTGGCGTTGAAGTCACCGCCGATGATTTAGAGTTCCGGATCCTAGTGACAGTACGGTGGCGTCCAGGTCAGAAAAGTTTATTTTGACTTGGAGGAGGGGGGAGTATGCTGCTCCGACTGTTAGTTTGGGAATGGTTTTGATCTTGATGGTAAGTGTTTCTATATTTGAAGTGACTGGTGCGGTGCGTCTTCCGTAGGAATGTCCTTATGAACAGCTACAATATTCCGCCTCTTGGTTTACTGTTGATGGATGGTGGTTCGTCTTGTTTGTGTATTTTGTAATTGGGTAATTTGAGAGTGTTTTTTGGAATAAACCAGGTTTCGGTGATGATTGCGATGTCTGCATTATGGTCTATTAAATACTTGGGAAGTTCAGATATTTTATTTTTAACGCTAGTGATGTTGATAAGGTTTTTATGGCTGCTCATTATCGAATTCTTTCATTATGAGTATTGTTGCTTGGAATCCGTATTATACCTAAACCTCAAAATATTTCGGTTTTCAGCCTCTGGCTCGGATTCTTGGTTGTTTGTGCATTCTGTGCAATATTTCTGAACGAAGAATGTAATTTCTAAGAACTGGACCAGGTCTGTTGCTTTAATATCGTCTATTTGGTCTGATAGTTTTAGGTTGAGAGATGTTCGGTTTGTTGAGGCTGTGGAGGTGATTGAGGTAATACCGTTCTTGCGCATGATATTTCTTGCCTTGCTTTGTTGTATGCGCGAGTCAGGGAGAAGATGGTGGAGATTTTGTTTGGGATACGGTGGGGGAAACTCTATGCTTGGAGGTAAATATTTGAGAGAGAGTTTTGCACATGTTGGGTTTTTTCTTTACTGATAACCCTTTTGGCCAGAAAAGCCAGTAATGCAGGGCATTGAGAATAATTGGTTGGGTGAGCTCCTTTACAGTTGGCGCATGTTGGGGAAGTTTCTAGGGTTTTGTTGTAGGATCTGATGTCATGTTGTCCGGCGCATTTGACACATATTTGTTTCTTATTACAATTTGACGACAAAAGTGTGACCGTGCGCCTGGCAGAAACGCTGGCAGAAACGCTGAATCGTTGGTTTATGAGATTCATATTTTTCCCAGTATATTTTGATATTTTCAATGCATCTGATTTATTTATGCAAGTGTGGTTTTAGACGCGAACGTGATTTTACATGGGGTATTTGATGTGAGTTGGTATTTCAACGCAGTGTTTGTATATTTAGGCTTTGGCATCTAATGTCTTCACATATTCTGGTTAGTGGGAGTCGGATCTAATATTTTTTCGAATCATATAGATATAAAATTCAATGTTTCCTTTGATGCAGATGGCTTTGAATTCCATAAAATGTTTTATGTTTGTAAACATTATTTTAAATTTGTCTGATGTGAATTTGGCTTGGAAAGCATTCTAGTATTTTGTTTTAAATGCGTCAAGGAGTTTTAAATGTTCTTATGGCAAAGGTTTGATTTTTTGTGGTTTTTTAGCAGAAGAGTTTAGATTTATTGCGGTGTTCGCGTTTAGGATGTCATTTTGTTATTCTGTTGGTGGCCTGAGTCTATATTATTGATGACACTATCAGCGAAAACGCTGTATCTGTTTTTGGTAGAGATGTATGGGTTGATGTGCTCTATATCTTTCTGCATATTTGCTACAGGAGGTGAATCTGATAGAGATGTGGTCCTTTTTCTTGAGATAGTAACCGTAAATTGTTTTTCTATGACTTTTCTCTAAGCCACCGTCCACGTGGATGCCTTGCCTGCAGGTACGCAGTCTAGGTTTGCTGTTGAGGCTTTGTTGTTTGTGGCGGTGTCTGATGATATGTTTTCTTCTCCTAGGACATGGGGGTTTGGTCACTTGGAGTTTTTGTCTAGTTTTTTTATTTCGCATACACCTGTTCACTGATCACTGCGGCTGTGAATAAGAAGGTTTGCTCAACTTCCTTGCTCGGAGGTTTATCGGGAACTCAATTCCTGACTGTCCCTTAACCTCGTCTGTACTTCTGAGTATTATTTATAATCTACTCAGGTAGCGTCCTTATTCCTTCGAGGAATCTCACGGGTACTAGAAGGTCAGAGGGTTCTGTATATCTATTTTATGATCAACCTTCAATGTGAGTTTTATTGTACTATCGATTTTCTTTAGAATAATATGTCTAGACTGTACAATATGATTCTGTACTATTAAATCGAAAAATATATATTTTCGAAAATATTCTCATAAAATTTGATTTTCAAATTCAAGGTTAAATTTTTTTATATTAGATGAAGCAGAGATAAAAGAGTCCATGTATAGGGAAATACATACCTCTGGCTTTGGTCCTGTTACTAGGACCAATAATATACATAACCATGATATAATCGAAGCCATAAACATAATCGAAGGCGATTTACCGTCCTCACATGATCGGTAAAGACATAAAGAGAGTTGACTTTATACAAGGTGGCCACTGAGAAACTGATTGAAAAAGTCATAACTTGTTCATTTTTAATCTTTTTTATTTTCTTTTTTTTTTTTTTTTGTAGGTTATAGAACATCTCTCGCAGTTTAAAATGGCTATGTATGATTTCCAGCAATGAGTAAAACTCATTTTCTCCACCAACTTCAGTGAAAGATCAATTATTCAAACTCAGAGAAAATACCAGCAACATTTTAATGTCGGAGTATCTCTTAGCGATAACATGATTCCAGGGAATTATATTAGCATCAATTGCATCCTCGAAAATGCACTGTTTAGTGCGGCGTTATGACTGAAAGAGTTATCGGCCCTTATTTCTTTGAAAAGAAGGAAGGTAAGTCAGAAAGAATCAACGCTCTGTAGATAGAACAATGCTTGAAAATTTTTTACTTCCAGCGGTCAAAGATAATCAGGAAATATGATTCCAACAGAATAGAACTACTGCGCACACTGCCAAGACGACCTCCTGCGAGAAATTTGCGGTGAACGAATAATTTCAAAAAATGCTGAATTTGTTTGACCTCCACGTTCACCTGATTTCATGGCCCCAGAAATATTTTTGTGAGGCTATTTAAAAGAACGGATTTACGTAAATAAACCTCGAACAATTCGAAAACTTAAAGAAAACATTCGAGCCGAAATCCGACGTTTAGGGCCCGAAACCTTGCGTATGGTCATGGAAAATTCTGTGGAAATAGCCTGTATTTGTGAGCAGGAAAATGATGGTCATTTGAGGAATGTTTTTCACACATAATACTCCATTAATCGAAAAAATCCATTAACTATATTTCCAAATAAAATAATAAGAAATTTAAAAAACATATGTTTTAAAAATTATTTTTGTTTTATACCATTCAGTCTTTCAGTGAGCATCCTGTATAACAACCGACTTCGAGGTAGAGTAGTACACAACACTAGTAAGTTAAGAGACATAGGGAAGATAGTCTGATTCAGTCATCGAGCGCGTTTCCTCCAACTTTTACAAACGCGCCTGAGACGTTTGCTGTCTCATTATCGACGCATTTGTAACGATCACTTTACTGCAGGTTCACAAAACATGTGTTATAAATAAGTCAGTCTCCTAAAGAATGATTTCAAAATATTAATTGCAACTCCATTAAATTGCACTTAATGTATTCATTAGCTTTTACATTGACATTCTTTCACAATCACGCAGAAAATAAATAGTCTGTTATTAACAGTGAAACTTCCAAATGATACGAAATAAAATTTTCTAAACGTAGACGCGTAAAAAGCCATTTTAGATATATAGATTAATTATGTTTTCTATAATGGAATCACATTTTTTGAAGCCGTGATCGAAACAAATGATTAATTCATGCAGAAAAACATTAATAAATATTAAATATAAATAATATTTATTTAATAATAATACTGATGATTAAACAATAGATAATTAAACAAGAACTCAGATTAACAACTAATTAAAGAACTCAATTACAATTCAAATAAACTTTTCTTAACAACTCTTCAATCAACTCTTTTTTACAACTCAATCGACGCTTTCTCACAACTAAAATCGATTCTGTTTTCCACTCGCTTGACTCTCTCCTTTTTCAAAAAAAAACACGACCCACACCAACGTCGCATTTCTCGCACATTCATACTCTCTTTCTCTTTCACGCATTTCTTCACACTACAGGCCATCTATTCCAATTAAATGCAACTAGAGATATAATAACTACAACTACAGGTTATTACTTAACATCGACCTACGATAACAACCTACGACTATTTACAGCGAAGAATCTTAAAATATTCATTATTCCGACATCTTATAATATCCATTATTTAATATTTCCTGTTTAATATTGTTTAGTATAAATTAAGCAGATACGTCAATTGCAACGCGATGCGTCAATTAGCAGATAGCGAAACATATGTGAAGTATTGTAAAGAAATTATATGAGATTGGCGATTCCGATATAGGATCGAAAATCGCTATAAATGGACTGTTTAACAGATAAGTAGTACGACGTATTGCTGATTATAGCTTACAGTGAGATAACGATTATGCACAGACGTAATAATGACTATAGCCCGAATTGTGACAACGCACTGACGTAATACACACTCAGTGGTCGTGTTTCGTACACAATGATACGCACTGACGCATTGAGTATTGTACTAACTGTGGAGTGAATTTAAGGGGGTATTCTAGTGTGAACTTTTGAAAAAATCGATTTTCTTTTTGCATATTCTTAAAGGACATAGTTTAAAAAATACATCTCTGCAACCTTATATGTGAACTCCTAAAATTAACGAAGTTCTGGTTGTTTGAAGGATGCGACGACCAGCGTCATTATTACCGCAATACTAAACTTTAAAGGCATTTTTCTGGAAATTATGTTTTTCAGAACAGTGTCCATGATATTTCAAAATTTACTTGACAAATTTTAAGTAAGCATTTAGTGACTACAACCCCTACCAGAATCAACCAAAAATTTTTATTTTTTATATTTTTTAAGCCTTCGAAGTTTAATAGAAACATGCAAAAATCAATAATCGAATTTCAAAGTCGCCACTTTTTTAATTACCGACTTTTTTCTTTTGTTCTGGTACCTGTTATAGCCAAATTTATACTAATTAAGGAACTTTCACATTTTTTTATTTTAGACAAGTGGAATGGTCGGAATCATGAACACCGTGAGACGACCTTTTTTAAAAACGACTATGTTTAAAAATATGCAGTGCCACTAATTTTAACTTCTTTTGTTCCAAAAAATTTTAAAACGTCATTGAAATACGTACAAATAAATGTTGTCAATTTGACTGCAAAAGATATAATAGTTTCTTTGCAAAATATTCCTTAACAAAGTTAAAAAACACGCACTTCACACCAGAATACTCCTTTAATGTTACACTGACTTGCACTATTTAACGCACTGTCTCTTGAATTTAATATGGCATTGACTTGCACTGTATTGTATTTAATATGGCATTGACTTGCACTGTAATTGTAATTTAATATGGCATTGACTTGCACTGTAATTGTAATTTAATATGGCATTGACTTGCACTGTAATGAATTTAATTTTGCATCCGCTGACGGGCCTTTTATTTTTATAGAAAAGTACTGGCGAGTGCGGGAAAATCACTTTGAACAGCGAGCCGTTTAATTGCTCTGACGTAATTCCTCTAAAAACGGTAAAATTATTAAGCATCAATACAGTGATTGATACCAACCGTTTTCAGAGGACACAAAACATAATAGGCACACGGATCGGGAAAGACAATAATATTGCGTCACAATAGCCGTAACAGAGCATGGTAGACGTTAGGACTTCTTGCCAGCATAAAAAACGGGTGAGCCATTGTCCTTATCTAAAAATAGAATAATAAATTATTTTATGTAGACAAGAAGTCTTTTGTACGCATAATTCTAATGATTAGAATTATGGGAAATCGCCCAAACAGTTGCGGTATTAAAAAGTATAATTCTGTTTAAGAAAAACTGACGTTTTATTATTAATAACTATTTACTTCTTTTAAATGCAACTTGTCAACTAATTTTCACTGTGACTGTGATATTAAAGATCGATATCTCTCATGTGATTACCTGTATTATCAAAAAATACTGTACTAAAACTCATTTTGATATTGTAATTTTGCTATCCAACAAAATAAGCAAATTTTTAGTCTTCCGACTGTAGCAAATTTACTTTGAGTTCTTTATTGATATTTTAATCAAAACTTATACATTACATGGTAAAAGTCGTTATATATTGTTAATCAATCGTCGGGTCGTTAGATTAAATTGACGATCACTAGATTAAAAAAAAAATGTATGGTATTTTATACTGAATCCACATTAAACTGAACTGCGAGCAATTTGTGAACTGCTCGATAATAGAAAGTGCATCGAATAGTAGCTAGAATAACTCGTGAGCAGCTCGCTAGCAGTTCCAGGTTTGTTTATTTGGTGTTTGTGGTCCTCTATGCGTCCACATATGCTTTGAGTTCGCGAATAGATTTTTTGGTGTACCACTTACCGAACGAACATTGGTCACTGTTGCAAGCTAGCTATAACCTAATATGTTTACTAATAGCAGTGTGGACGTGACATCACATACTTGGTAATGGATTGCCAATGAATTGTTAACGATCACAAAAACACATTAGCAACATTCTGGCAGACTAATCTTACTAAAAAGCCATAACTTTTATCACTGAGTTTAGTCGTCAAATTTGATTGCCAAGTTTAGTTGCCGGATTTTTGGTCTCTTCTCGACCAAGTTAACATAGTGTGTAACATTCTACAAATAAAAGTAGCACCATCAATTACATTGAAGTAATAACACTGTTAGCATGTGTAAAATTTTCTTTTTTCATTTCTGTATTCTCATTTAAATTAAGAGCGTTTCTGAAAATCAATAGATATGTTTATGTACATCATCATGTAAAACTATTTAGAGTGATGATCTAATTTATGACACAACTGGGGTCTTGCGCTAGTTTTGAAGAATAACTCTGGAAAAAAAAAATTAAGGCATTGTTAACACCTTAAAATTGAAAGATCAGTTTACCTGAAAGTTATATTCAAATGTATCTTAATAGCATACAGCGTGTTATAGTTTATGTAACATTTTTTTAGGCGAATTTCTCGAAAATATTTAAATAAAGCGCGTTTCCCATGAAATTAATATAAGGTGTTAACGATTTGTCCCCATTGGCCAAAAATCTTCGAAACCAATGAAAAGGGAAACTAAGAAATCTTCCATCGGCTCAAAAGTTAAGAAATCATCTGATTCCGGTGCATGTCTTTACCACATTGTGTAATAGACTCGTTTAATATTGGAGGAGGGAAGGGATTGCCGTTTATTGGCAAGCAATCGTTTGACCTTCGATTGATACAGGTGCATTTTCCGATAGTTTTGTTAGTAATATTGCTTTATAATCAGCGCACAGTAATCATGATAGTTTGCTATTCACTACATAAAATTATTGGTTTGGTTCTGCATAGTAACAATCAACGTATCGCGCGTGAACAAGAACTTTGTTACATAATTCAAAGTGAAGTCGTAAATGATCTCAACAAGTCCTCGATAAGAAGTCTCAAATAATCATAAGTAACAAAGTATTCCGACACTAGTAGAGTTTCGAATATTATGCCATATGATGTAAATAAATATGCAATAAATAAAAGGTATTACGTTGCATTAAAATTAACAATTACAATTTATTTAATGTATACAATTGTTATAGTAAGAATGAAAGGGTAATTAATTCTAAAGTTACGAAAATTTGAGTGCTATTAAAAATATAATAATCTTTATATTATTAAAAAATATAATACACTATCGTCTAAAAGTTTAGAACATTTTGTCGTTGTTTAGAACAATTTTGGATAAAATAATATTGTGTTAAAGATATTAATATTTATTTATTTACTTATAAACTATTAATATTAAATTGTTGTACAATGCTTAATTGTTTAATTGTTAAATATATTGTTACATGTTACTTCTAGACAATTATGTATATATTTTTAAATTTTATAGCCCTTTTGTTTTAATACATTCTTCAGAGTTTATGTTATTTTTTTCGAATAACATTCTGCCTTTGTTCTTGTAATCTTATTTTTATTTCTTGCCTTGAATGTATGGGTATCATCTTAATATTACTCCAGTTCATTATAAAGATTTTTTGTCAGTAATTTATTAATTTATTCAAGAAATTGAAATTTATTCCAGAAGATGTAATGCTTTCGAACAAATTACACAATAGAAATTTTTATATTAACTGAACTTTGCATTTTAGAAATAAAAAGAAATTTTGAAGAAATTTTTCAAATGAAAACTGAAGAGAAACGTTCGTTTTATTGCGAAGCAAGCACGCTTGAACGTGTCAGACAACTGAAGTAACATAATAAATCACCATCTCTTGGGTATAAGGTCAATATTGCCAGTAGGGACAACTCGATGATTACAGCTGATTATAATTGGTCGATGTTAACTTCTGAAGTTTAAAATGCAAATAACATAAAACAAAATTTTGAAATCAATAACGAGCACAGACAAGAAATAGTCTACTAGACATTTCCATAAATGATTTAATATACAAGGTGTGGCACGTAACTGTCTTCACAATTTCTCAGGCACTTGTGTGATAAAAAATGATTTAAACAAAAATTAATCAGTTTCTAGTTGGTTACAAAGTACTATTTTTTCGATAAAAGATCAAGATCACATTGGTTTTTTTAAATAGCACCGTGTATTTTTGACTTCGCAAGATTGTTGCTTCTGAAAAAACGAACCTACAAATATTATGACCTTCAAATATCTTTGACTTCAGAAATTTAGTTCAATCAACAGAAACGTTAATATCGAAAATTATTTTGTTTCAGTTATAGCATAGTTCATAGCATGTACTCCTGCACACTTTACAATGTTATAAAACATTTTTGGACACGGGTGGCGTCTCTCTGAATATTTTGTAGCGTACATATTTGCAGCTCTACGTGCATTTCTATCACATATCGAGCATAAACAGCATATTTATCTTTTCACTATTAGAATACATGCTTAGTTTTGTACTGACTGAATATCAAAATTGTCTTAGCAGAATGAATGATTGTAACTTGGTAGAGTGAAAGTCATGTTGATATTAATGCTATGAAAAAATATTAAACTTGTACTGTAGTGTCAGACCGTTAAACCGACAAAAGTATCCAAATAATATGTAATTAACCATCGGATATCATTTCTGGTTCAGAGTTGATCCTCACTGGTTTAGAGAACATAATTTTCATGAAAAATTTACAATGAACAATTTCTGTTGATTAAACCTAAATTTCTGAAGTCAAAGATATCTAGAGGTCATAGTATAGTAGGTCATTGAATTCGTTTCTTCAGAAGCAACAATCCTGCAAGTCAAAAATACACAGTGCCATTAAAAAAAATCAATGTGATCTTGATTTTTTATCGAAAAAAAAAGTTTTTGGAATTTTTTATATTGTACTTTATAGCTAACTAGAAACTGATTAATTTTTGTTTAAAACATTTTTTATCGCACAATCAAAAGTGCCTGAAGAATCGTGACGACAGTTACGTGCCACACCGTGTATATCATTAATACAAACATATAAAGTAACGAATTACAAAAATGAAATTGATTGAATTAACTAATATGTATTATCTTAATAAAATTCCATATACAGCGAAACGTAATTTCTCTTTTATTAAACAAAGTATAGCTGCTGAAATTCCTATATTTCTATAATTCCTGTAACTTCTTGATCGAAAGTCTTTCAAAGGTAAGCATTACAAAATGTTGACATTTATGACATTTACCAGTAAACAAATTAGGAATAGCTAATAGATTCCAGTAGGAATAGCTAATAAATCAAAACATGTACAATGATGTATATGTAAAACATATATGTAAAAATTAATTGTAAAGAACATCATATGTATATTTCTAGATTAGTGGAAGTTTAAAAAAAAAATCCGTGCAAAATTAATTTTGTGTATGATTTTCAAGATCAAATTTTTTTTCATTACATCATATTCTATTCATCACGGAAAAGTCAATAGTCAAACTTATACGACTCATGCTTTATTTGAAACTTTTTCCTTTCATAATGAGCAGAATACACTTTTTTTTACAAATCTTCACTCATCCGAATAGAATCACGGCGATATTTTTTACAATTAATCTTATAATATTATGCACATAAAAAGTTAAATTTTTAAGTAGTAGTTACCAAAAAGGCCATGTTATTGGTCACAAAAAACACAATAGAACAAGACGATAGAAAAGAACAACCTTCAACTTATACAATTTCTACTGAATTAAAACTATCTCAACGCAACTATTATATTAATTTATAATACAGGTAATGTAAATAAACGATTGAAGAATTAGTCGGTTAACTTCACGAAAAGAATTGTGCTTATATTTTATCATATATTGTTGCTAATAAAAAATAGAAATTCACATAATTTTTTATAGAAATAGAAATAAAATTAAGAATTTGTTTTTATTTAAAAATTTTTGGTATCAATGGTTGTATATGACTGACTGGAGACTTATTTTTCCCAATACTTATATCGCTCTTAAATATGAATTTAAAACGCAGTTTCTTTTAGTGATCAACGTTTTAATAGAACACATATCTTACTATACATATATCTTAATGAGCAATATACATTAAAAGTGCAATGTGCTTTTATAAATTCTATCAAATTGTTAAAATTCTCTTCACTTTTGCTTTTTTTAATACCTTTCTTCATTTCTTGTTTTTGTTTTTTTTTTTTAAAGACCTTTTATTTTTTAAATCTGACGTTCATGTCCCAAATATTTTTTAATTTATACATATAAAATAGTTGAAACAGATGGCTTTCCTGCAAGTTGACTCTTTATTATATTTGGGAATCCACAGTAAGAGTGGTCGATTGTTTGTTACATGTTAAATGTTGTAGGTTGTACTTACGGATTTAAATTATTTTCTGCAGTTCTAGACTCAACTGTTTGGGATTCCACGCAGCGCGTTGGAGTCGACCCTTATATAGACCGATTCTCTTTGTGTCCTTTCTGATCACCTGATCCAGAAAATAAGGCGTTTTATGATTATTATTGACAGGATCAGATTCATGTAGCAATTTTGGCAATTACTTTATAGGCCTAACGGTACTGCGTCCCGAGTATGCGCCCTTCACATTATATTTAATACTCCTGGCCATTAGGACTAAGAACAGAGGAACGCGTGCCCTACATTATATATGTAAATAAATGGCCAACGACCATTATTGATATTAAACAAGTTTCCTTAGAAATTTAAAAAATATTATTTACTTTAAATATTTAAATATTATTTACTTTAATTGTACAAAATCATTTTCCACACAACATCTACTCCTATTTTCTGAATTTTACATATAGAGCAAATTATACTTTAAAGCAATGTAATTACGTGATTTCTGATAAATATAATTGCATAAGAGAAATGAGAAATAATTTTTAGATTTTATACATAAGACGTTTCGAGGAAGGTTAACCCTTAGCATTTCATGACGTAAAATTTCAAATATAAAAAATTAATCTTTAACAATTCCGAAAACTTAAAGTTTTTATTGTGGTGTTGTAATGTAAAGAAAAAAAAGAGAAATAGAAAAAAAGGAAAATTGAATTTCCTCCAAGGAGATCAAATTATTTGGTCTTAAATTAAATTTATTATTAATAAGACAAACACTTTTCTGTTATTAAACTTTATGTATTCAAATGGAAATCAAGAAAATCAGCAATATATTTCTATATTTAAAAATCTTTTCAACGACTGAATTGTTTATTTTTAATACAAATAAATATATTCTTTTTGTATTTCGAATCATCTTTTCGGAATGCCTTTAATGTTTCAACATAAGAAGTCCTCATCATTTTCTGTTACTATCTCAGTTTATGAAAAAATTATGTATACATCTTCATTGTACATTAATGAAATGTTGACTTATCATGGAATTAAAAAAAACAATAAATATAATCTTCATTATATTTTAAATAAAATCTCTCTTCTCATATTTTAGTAGATATATTTTTTTGCAAAACCGGGAAATAGAACGTTCGGATATTAGAGTATTTAGATAATAAGGTTTCTGATATGACAGGTATTATTTTATTTATAGAAAAAGATAGTTAAGATTAGATCTTGATGCCGGTACTACTATAATAATTTCAAACATGCACGTACATTTGAAAATTGTGTTAATAACTTATATGTGTAAATATATGTGTTTATTATTAATTGTGTTAATTGGGAAATATGTTTTAAAGTTTTAAGTTAATTAGTATCATTTTCGTCAATCTAAGTATTAACATTAATATATTCATCTACATTTACTAAACCACATTATTAAAGGTTCCAATTAAAACGAATCAATGAGGTCAATTGGTTCGCATAATTTCAGCTGAATATAGAACACTACGGAATATGCGCGGTCAGTTATCACGGAATGCAATTTATATTTAGGTAGCTAACTTTACTACGACAGAGTAATTCATCTCGGTCGCAACTGTGATATCAGTGGTTGGCTTTTCGTTTCTCATATAATCGTGGAAAGTGGAATCACCAGGATTTATGCCTCAGGTGTAGATATACAGTTACGAAGGATACAGATATAACACTTAAACACTTATTCTAAAATTATTTTAGCTTGATTAGTATTATTTTAGGTTTTTCATTCCAGTTAGAGACTTATTTCGGAGAAAAAATTATATAGAAAACTTTATAGAAAACCATAAATCAATATTAAATGTAAATCAGTATCAATCTAAAACTATAAATCAATAATGTTTAATCTAATTTAAAATTATGTTGAAGGTCTCATATTTATTTTTTATTTATATTAAATGCAAAGAAAATAGAGCAAGTGTAATTGGTTCAAATTATACACAAACTTTACAATCTTCAAAATGACAAAAATTAATTAAATACAGTATTTATAATCTTTATGTTGTAAAAATTTATCAATACATTGAGCAATCTTTACATTATAAAATTGTTAAACAAGAAAATTAAATTACAAAATTATAATTCCATTCTAAATTTGTATTATATATTTATTGTAATCTATATTACTTTAATGTCCATACTATTCATTATTACTGTAGAGATATAATATGATGTTTATTAAATAACAGTAATGGTAATAAAACAACAAATAATTACACAAGATAAATAATAGATTAACGCCTCAAATAAACGATACAATTAACTTTTTTTAAACAACACAATTGACTCTTTTAAACCACTCTCTCTCTCAACGCTTTCTCACGACTCCGTTTTGCAACTAGCTCGACTCTCCTCTTTCTAAAAAGAAAGTTCCACGCCTAGATTGTGCTTGTAGCATTACATTCATATTTTTCTCATTCACGCATTTTTATAATTAGCAAACAGGCCATCTCTTATAATTAAACATAACTAAAAATATAACTACAGATTGTAATAACTACGATACTACATGACAAACAAATAAAAATAAAATATATCCAATAGAAATAAAGCACTTTTTTTTAAATCGGAAACTAAATTTATTGAATTTCAGATCATTGAGGATTGAGCTATCTACATAATTTGGCTGAATTATTTATTAATATTTATTAATTAATTCAATTATAGTAATACAAATTCATTTTTCACACTCGTTCCATTTGACGATAAAATATTTTATACACTATGTGTACACGTACAAGATTTTAACGTCTTTTGAATAAAATTTTCAGTTTTAATCATCAATCTTTGACACTTTCTCATTTTAATCATTGCCCTTGCCTGTTTTACGAAGAATTCATTTTTCATACATGTTTTTATTAAAAAATTTGTTTGCATCCATACAAATCACTTTAGTATACATATATCTTGCATATGATTAAGTACACGCCAATATTTAATTGCAATCAAATTATTTTAGAAAGTAAAAGATGAGAAATGTTTCAATACTTTTTCTAATTATAGCAATAACTAAGAATTAATGATCGTGATGATCTTCAACGCAGGTTGAAATTCTGCTCGTTTCAAGTTGTTTTGAAGAAATTATTTTATAGCATTATTTTACAAGAAAAAATAAGCGTCGTACAATTTGAAATAAAATTTTTATTAAAAATCAAGTGAGACACAAAAATAAAATTTATCAGAAACAATTAAAAGACCTCATTAAGGGGTCGAAAAATTTTGTTAATTATGTAGAAAAGAAGAATACCCTTGAAAGATGTTGCTGATGTCATTAATTAACAATTTTTCCCTATACATTACTGTCACTCAGTCTTAACTTTCGAGATATTTATAAACATTTTATCCTTTGTAAAGGACAAACTTCACTGATTTCAATGATTGGGATATTGAAGAATATACACTTCAATAAATGACATATTTTCTTCCTTTTATTCATTAAGAATCATTTATTTTCAAATAACTTATCCCAAACCAATATACTATAAGAGAATATTCCACTATAAAAAAAAGTTGACTATTTTTTGAAACGAAAATAAAGTTTCAGTTAAAGAATTTCACTAAATAAGTTAGTCGGATTCCGTAAGACAGTCGGCAATTCAAACCGATGGACTTCCCTATTCGATCGCAAAAGTCTTGAGTTTCGAATTGTCAATAATCCTTTTCATGAATATTATTTTTATGTAAAATGAAACTATCTTCGAAATTTCAGCCAAATCGGAGATGACATATTTTTAGAAATTTCATTAGAGTTTTTTTGTGTATATATATCTTGGAAGTTAAAACTGAATTGTAATATATATGGAGAAAATATATTTTTCAATATACTTTTCAATATATTTCAAAATTTTTGAAATTGGCCAGGATTCCACTTTTTTAAATAATTATCTAAATTCTTATTGGTTTGACATCAATATATTCAAAAATTAATCGATTATTTAATTTCAGATTATGTTTTGTAACAGAAAAATGAAGTTGATATAATTTTGAATGAATAGATGCGTTACATTTTACTTTGTTTTTTTTTTTTTTCATTGTCAAGTAATTGAAGAAGACACATCTTTCTGAGTAATATACAGAGAATAAATTAAAAAAATATTTCTAAAAATCTTTTTAAAAATATTTTTAAAAATATAAAAAGAATAATTGTTATTTTATAATCTATAATAATTTTATATCCAATAATTTTAATAATAATAATAATCTTATATTTTCTAACAACAGCTGATTTTTTTGTATCTATGTATTGATAATTTAAAATCAATTACGTGGCTTCATTAATGAAACTTCTTATTTATTTCAGTAATGTTAAAAGATACAGAATTCAGTTGCTTCTATTATTTGTCTTTCAGTAATTAAGAGGAAATGAAATTAATTTTAACCTATGTAAATCTATTATTATATAAATAATATCATACAAATAAACTATCGTAATAATACGATCGATAAATTAAAATGTAGTTATTTCTTGGTGCACAAGTGAGTAAAATCATTCAGAATTTCATAAGTAAAAATAGTGTCAAATAATATTTAAGGCTGATTCACACCAGCGATCGAAGATACAGCCAGATTATAATTAGATACAGTCTAAGATTTTACTAAAGCATTCACATTCAATGATTAGAAACAACTGTAGCTTGTTTGATTTCCTTTGTTCATTCGAAAAAAAACAAATATTTCGCCACATTTACTCTAATGAAAATCGTATAATTTTTTAATAAGGAAGATATTCCATTACGAACAAAAAGACGACGGTTTTAAATACATCAGATGTTATAGAATTACTAAAAGGAAGAAGTTTAAGTTTCACATTTCGATCCATTACTTCATCTTGTACGATGTCACAATACTTTTTATTACTAAAATCGTACAAAATTCACAACTTTGTACGAATTTTATTAAATTGTAATAAAAATTTTATTTTATTGTCACCCATTATTTCTTCTGGCCATTCTTAGTTATCGATCAAATCAAATTTCAAGAGTGCCACGGTCTTAATTGTTAAAAAAAAATCAACGATTTTGATTTGATTTGGTTGAACCGCGTGCTGTGAATGCTCTCGTTGAATTATGTACAACCGGCGCCTGACTCGACTGTATGAACGCTAGTATGAATCAAACATTATTAAATATCAATTTAAAACTTGTAGATTTCAACATCGGTGTTTCGTCAAATGTTTTATTATAAAAAAATTAGATTATGTATCGAAGTATATTGTAAATTGATTTTTTATCAAAACTTAAATCTAGCTATCTAGTTTATTAGAATTTAGAATTAGCTATCATTCATCTAAAAAATATAAATTAAAAAATATAAAAATTTTAATTGTAATTATTATAAAATTGTTTCACAATGATCAAAATATATCGTATCTAAGAGTTAAAATTTCTTGCCTTATAATTTTCTTCTCAGCAAATAATATGTTACATCGTATTAGATGTAAAATATTGTAAGCATTATATAATTTATATTTACTAATCTTCAGTTTGAAGAATTGAAATTAGAATTTCAAATTTATATATTTCAAATTTATTATTCTATAAGACTAAAATTTGCTTTTTCTTTCAAATCGAAACTATAATATAATATAATATAATTCCTACCATAAGTATAATGTTATTACCTGGTATTAAAGGTAATTTCAGGAAAACTATAAACATTAAAATTTATATTACGAACTTCATTATTAACAATATACATAATGCAATTAATTTTTTAAAAAAGAATTGCAAAAAGATTATAGTAATCGACAACTGCTTATTATTGGCTGTACTATAATATCTGAAAAGAAAAATGTTTACAGCTTTGAGTGTTTATATCATTGAATATGTATTTTGGATCATTGAAGTTGAAAATTAAAATTATTTTTCACGAAAATAAATAGTTTCTGAAATACTTGCAAAAATTTGTCGATTATTGATGAATTTTACCTATATATACAGGGTAGTAATATATTACATTTAAATAGAGACAGAACAGTGAAATATCTTACAAGAAATTCATGTTATCAAAGAAATGTTCTTACAAAAATTGTTTGATATGAAGATATATGTACATTATTTGGCAACGGTATTTATAAAGTAGTAACAGCAGATTTTGCAAGATCAAGATAATTTTTTTAAATAGAACCTTGCTTTTTTATTTATCCTAATTTTGTATATTTTATATCCCTTTTACAAGAAAAATGTGACAAATTGACACAAACAACAGATCAGAGTTAAACCAAATTACAATAAAACAATTTGAAGTAATTGATATTACTACTAAATGATCGATAATTTAATACTGTATAAATTAAGTCATTATATTTGTCCAATAAACATCATCATATTATGAATAAAGAAACATAAGATTCTGTTTAAAAAAATTATCGAAATTATACATTATATATTAAAAATATATTGAAATCTCTGCAATTACTTTATATAATAATGTCCCTCTTTGCACCAAACAATCTTTGTAAATACATTTTTTAGATAACATGAAAGTATTCCTTGTAAGATATTCCACTGGTTTCACTCAAGTGTAACATCTTGTGTTACGTATCTGTGATAGTTGTATGCATAGCGATACATTCACCGCTGAGCAGTTTGTCTAAATCTCTCATATAACGGAAGAAAAAAGTTATGAATTAAACTATGATTATGAAAATTTTATTTTATCCAGTCATCACAAAACAGTCGGTATACCTATACTGTTGTATATATATTACTACAGACACAATTATAAGCATACCTTGACAAAATTTATTACAATGAAACCGATAATTTTTTACGAATATGATGAAAAAACTGTTTAGTTTCACAAAAAGTGATCTTAATTTTCGGTTTCGAAAATATTCCTAAAATGACAAATTTGAATCAAAGATTTTGCTTCTCGGACACTATGGCATATCCTTATAACTCAATATAATGTCAAATAGACTAAAAATGATTTAATCTTCGGGGTTTAAACTGAACAGCACTGACATAAGATGCAAATACGAATGATACTGGATATATTTACTGTAGTAATTCGTATACTATTATATGCATTTTGAACGACCTTGACAAGTGAGATATTTTCCCTATTGACTGAATTGGACTAATGATAATTGTTATCAAACCTTCTATTCATCACGCGCTCGATTCTGCAGACAATAGACGCTCAAAGTGCTCTATATATTGACTTACAGCTATAAATTTTCATTTGAACGGATTATCGTACGAAAATCAATATTCATGTACAAATTACGTCATGTAGACATAAATGTTTGGCTAAATACAGCGCAGTTTGAATGTATACTTATCTATTATAACATCTTGGCAGTGTTATTTAATATTGGGTTAGTAACAGTTATTATTACTATATCAATTTCATTCTTCGAAAAACATCTTGTAGATACATACTTACATTTCTGATACAATACATGTCCGATTACTATTATATATTTAAAAATAGCCTACATATGTATTTAAAAAGCTTTTATTTAAAAAAAAAAGGATTTTAACTACTTGAATTTTCTAAAGGATTTTAACTACTTGAATTTTCTAAACAGAGATAAAGTTCATGTGACGGTATGAATTTAATTGGTTGGGCATAGTCTTATAATATATTCGTGATAATGGATTTATGTAATAATATTGGGAAGCTGTGTGTGGATCAGAAGATACATATATATATTCACAGTTTACATGTATAATTACAATACAATTACATGTTAATATACCCGTGTTTCTTACATTTTTAACATAATCAAGTACAAGAATATTCGGATACAAAGGCACCCCATATGGTCAATAGAAATCTCTATTTCATATTTCGAAATTGAAATGTAATTAAAATATCAGTTCTTCTCTGATAGAAAGCATAGAAATAAATATAATTTCGGAAACGTACATAATAAAAATATATCTTATTACATTGCTAACAATAAGACAAACTAAATTCACGGATATCTACACTACATAAAATTAAGGATTGGTGGTGGACACATCCAATTTTTTTACAATATCTTTATGAAAACAAATAATATATTAATAAAACCTGTTTCTATAAATAGTTCACTACATGCAAAAGTAATGTACACAGCACATTAATAATAACAACATTGCACAGTTATAACTAACAATAATGAGTTATATAAAAATAACACAAGAAATGTAAAAATTCGAGAGTGAAGAAAGTATTAACATATGAGAAGATTTTTTCAGCTTTATCATGTATTTGAACAGAATATAAAATATTTGTAATAATTTGAAGACAAGCGTCCTTTCCTAATTTTGGCACAATAACATTCAATAACATTTCAGTACTTATAAAAGGATATTTTGTAATTTTAAATAACTCTCCGCCATTAAGTGCAAATTAAACACTGGAATTGTGTGTGCCAATACTTTTTTAACTCTTTTAATTTTTATATTTTTTATATCATTATTTTATAATTCATTATTGAAAATTGTCATTCCATATGTTATTTTTGTATGTAGTGAACTATTTATGGAGACAGATTTTGTTAATATATCATTATTTGTTTTCCTAAAGATATTGTCTACTATATCAATACTTTTTTTATCCACTCTATGTAATGGGAAAAATAAAATAACAAGAGTTTACATCTGCTATATTTGTTACTAAGATGTTTTTCAAATGATTTTTAATGTAAATAATACTACCATCAATAAACATAGGTGATATACTTTCATGTTTGTGTAGATTTATAGCGTCACATATTTTGATGCATCATTAGTGGTTGGTAAAAATTTTATTTATTAGACATAGTTCATTAAAAACTTATTCCTTATATTAATAATAATTTATAATAACAGATCTAATTAATAAAAATAGATTTTGGAATTTATACATACAGTGGCGGACAAAAAAAAGGTAAAAACATGAGATAATTCACAAATTTATAAAATGAGATTACATTAAAATTAATGAATAGATATAATGTATATTGCAAAATAAATGATTGCTATTAATGTTAAATGTAGACTATTAATACTAATTTTAGGAATCCATGGTGGATGGTCAGTCTTGATGGTTACATGATTAGGTGTTTTATTTACTGACTATTTCACTAGCCGCTGTGTACTGTTGTTGTGTGTTGCTCCTTTTATGACCTGTGTTGATGACCCTTTTAGCTGCATATACAATGTAAAATAATTTAAATTTTGTTGCATGAAGGGTGAGATGAGCGTGATTCATCATGTGTCGGATTGCAGGAAAAATTTTAAAACCTGTTCCGCTTGTGTGAATGTTTTAAGAGTTATTTTGATATTTAGGAGGGTGTCATATTGTACTTACCCATGTTGCTTATGTGTGGGATTGGATGGTGTGGATCATAAGTTGAGTTAATTGAGTTTGCAATGAAATTGATCATTGTTGGAATTTTGGCTGTTTGGTGAAATTCCCGCGTCGATGTACTTTGAGATTAGTTCAGTATTATGTGGAAGAATTTATTTTGGATCTTCTGTACTTTGTTAATAAGCGTTTTAGCTGCTTATTAACAAAGCCGTTGCCCAGATTTAGTATCCATAGGTTATGATGGATTGTACATATATTACGTAACCTACGTATTTATCTTGATGGATGTCTTTTGTCGACTGTTTTCTTTGCGATGAATTGGTAGAGTTTCTTGAGAGTACTATTCGTTTTTTCGGGAATTTTTTTAACTACAGTGATTTTGTCCGGTCCTGGGGCTTTATTGGAAGGAAGGTTTTTAATTATATTGACGATCATGCGAGATGTGCATGTAGGAGCGTTGATTTGCATCAATAAAGTTTGCATTATGATAGCTGATTGTTGTTCTATATCTTTGATGTAGACTTTGATGTAGACCTCGAGAAAACTTTAGGCTAAGCTTTCAGATTTTTCTTCGTCTGTGTAGAAGGTTGCGTTAATATTGGGATATTGGAAGATTGATAGGAGATTTTTTGTTTCTCTTGTAATCTTGTAGGTATGCCAAAAGGTATGATCCATTTTGACTATGGTGAATAGTTTGTGCTGCCAGATTTTGTTTCTAGTATCTATTATTCTTTTTTCTTATGGAGTTAGAAAGTAAGTTTCTGTAGAGCTTGTGTGTGGGGTTATCCTTTAGTGTATTTTTCTTTGTCTGTGGTGGTGTTGCGATCTAGTGGTGATGCGTCGCGGATAACATTGTGAAATGCTGTTTGGATCTAGTGGTTGAAGGCCCTTATTTCTGTGTTTATGTCGGTCATGGTCTGGAGGTACGAATTTATCTTTAATTCATTGCAATGTTTGTTCCAGTCGCTTAGTTTTGCATGATTGTATTGTCTCTTGTTTGCAGCAATAGCGTAATCGAGAAATGGCTGGACGGTAGATCGTCTATAGTTTGGCACGTATGTTGATAGGGAATATTTGAAAGGAAGATATCAATGTTTGAGGGAGCGCAGTTGGGTTGTCTGCAAGTATAGGTTGGGCTATGAATAATCTAATAATTAGACAGTTCTATATGGTTTTTGATAGTAGATCCGTTTTATTGTAGATCCCCGGAGATTGTTCCATACATGGTGCTTTGAGTTGAAATTACTGCCTATAATAAAGTGCCATATGGTGAAAAAATGGAGTCGAGATCTGTTGTTAAAATTTTGGTTTTCGGGAGTGCATATGCCACCCTTATTATGAGGTATGAGGTGGTTTTGACTTTGATTGATAGAAATTCGATGTTAGGAAATGCCGGTTGTAGAATGTCAGCGGAAATACTGTTTCGTATTGCTGCGAGTACTTCGCCCCTGGGTTTGTTGATGTTAGTTCGGAGTCCATTTTTCCTGTGTAGAGTATAATTTGGGATTTTTAGGATCTGGGGATATCCCAATTTATTTCAGTTTTCTGTAATAATGGCAATATCTGTGTTTTGTTCTGTGAGGAATTTGTGCAGCTCCGCTGCTTTATTTCTCACACTGTATAGCATTCCATATGGTGATATTTTAAGGTTGACATTTTCAAGCTCCATAACTATTTGAATTATGGCGTTAACTCTATCTAGGTTATTTGCATTTGGTATACTATTTTTGTATGAGTGAGATGATTTTGAGGTACAGGTTTAGATATGCGGATTGGAGCTCACTTAACTGATCAGATACTGTTGTGTCGTGCGGCTGCATTTGGTTGTGGTTGCTGCGAGATTACCGCTTTTACGTATGTTACTTCTGGCCTGATCATGTAGGCTGTATGGATGTTCTTCTAGAGTTTAGGAATGGGAAATATCGTGCTGAATATGTGTGTGTGCGTACAGGTCTTATGGTCATTTTTTTGGCTAGGAAGGCAACGAGGGCACTTAGAATAGTTGGCTGAATGTGTGCCTTTACAGTTTGCGCATGTGCGTGGCATCTTGAGTTTCTTAGTATATGCTCTTGTGTCATGTGGTCCTGCACACTTGACGCAGATTGCTTTATTGTTGCAGTTCACGGAAGTGCGTCCGCGAGATTGGCAACAGAAACATTGGATGGTGAGTTTACGAGATTCGTATTTTTCCCAGTGGATCTTCATGTTTTTTATATATGGATATGATTGATTTGCACGAGCGTAGTCTCAGGCACGAAGATCACTCTGTATACCGGATATTTAGCACATGTGTGGATTTCCACGCAATGGGTGGAATAAAGGAATGAAATTTTTGATGCTGCCTACGATTCGTTTTCGGGCAGTTGTATCAATTTTTTTTACTACCACTATTAAGGTTTTCTCTCTGTTCGGTGTGTAGGTGTGGATCTCTATATTGTCTCTTAAGCAATTTACCTTAAAATCTGTGTAATCATTAAAGTTGGTGAATTTTTAATTTATCAGAAGCTAGTTCATTAGCTTTAAGGTGGGTCTTTTTACTGCTGTGCAGGCTGGGGTCGTTGTTATGCCGTCTGTGTGCAGACTGCCCGTGTCTTTTTTGTTCAGGCGATTCCTGGTTAGGTTTTGGCACTTCCGTTTGGATTTGTACAAGAACCCACTGTTTCTCTGTGTTAAGTGCACATTTTCCACGTCATTTTTCATGAACTTGTCACTATCAGTATCACTACTTTGTACCTTCAATTCGAATTCCGTATCTGAGATCTGCGTGTCTGTTGACTTTCCGATCGAGTCTCTTAACTGACTGACGTTTGTGATCTAAGTGTCTCTCACAGTCCTTTTTTTTTTTTTATTTCCTTTGCTGTCCCTAGGATAACCCTCTAACCTACATTTAACATGTAAGATTAAGTTGGTTAATGATATTGAGGTGTTATTGATGTGTGTAGTGTCGTATTAATTATTACAGGAGAAAATTTTCAAAAAACCTGCGACTGTTGTTTGCAATCTTGAATGTGTGCTGTAGTAGTACAGTTAAGTATATGTTACTGTCTGGTCCTGATTTTTAATTGTATGTTGTTGATTTTGTAATTTCCGATGTCTCTGATGAGCTGGTTTTAGTGATGAGGGTGATATGCAGTAGTGAGTGTTAATGAATTTCTGTATGTTTGGTATGCTTGCGATTGGGCACGGTTATTTGATGGGGGTATCGTAAGGTTTATTTAGTATTAAACGGAGAAATTTGTTTCGTATTCTTTGTATTTTGTTAATATGTAATTTGGCTGCCGAGATTTTATGCTCATACATAATGATGGGCCTTATGCTTGATAGAAGTTAAGTTTAATGTTGGTCTTGAGTTTACTATTTTGAAATATGATTGGGTAGAGGTCGAAGTGCAGGGTAAGCTATGTGTGTTCGTCTATTTATTGCGGGAGCCCAAGTGATTTTGGAGTTGAAAATGATGTCGAGGTACTTTACTGTGAAGACCCAAATGATTTTGGAGTCGAGAATGATGCCGAGGTAATTTACTGTGGGGATCCAGAGGATAGATTGACCTTCTATTGTGATATGTTTCAGTTAGATATTTTTCTTGGTGGTGAATGAGAGGGTTTGTGTTTTGTTTAGGTTAATTGTTAATTTCCAATTTTTAAAATAGTCTTGTAAAATGTTAATATGATTTCGTATATATATTGTAGCTTTTTCTGGTTTTCATGATGATGTGGTATCGTCTGCATAGATAGCAGTTTGCGTGCTTTGGTGTGTTAGAAAATCGTTATAAATACATCAGAATAAAGAGAAGTAGACCTAGAATAGATCTTTGGGGAGTTCCAGCTCGGATATTCTTTATTGCTGATTTGGATTCGTTTATAGCGACGTAGAAGTTTCTACTGTGGAGGTAACTGATTATGATGTTATGATTGGTGCTAGAATATTTATTTCACGTAATTTCGTTAGTAGGGTGTGCCGAACTGACTCAAATGCTTTTTGAAAATCGAGAAGTAAAAGTTGTATGGTTCGGTTTTTGTTTGATTATATATATTATCTTTCTATGATTATGTGTTGAGTGACACGTTGTAACTGGTGAATACAGGAGTGTTTTTGTTTGAAGCCGAATTGTTATGGAATTATGATTTGCAATTTGTCTATATGGGTGAGGACATGGTATATGATTCTGGTATTGGTATAGGATTCTTTCTAGTATCTTGCCTGATATTTAAAAGGCTGGTGGGTCTATAACTGAATAGACATGTTACGGGTTTCCCCGGTATTGGGATGATCTTGGCCATTTTCCATGCTGTTTGAAAATAGGCCAGTTTAATGCAAGCTTTGTATATGTAATATAACTGTATTAGTGGTTTAGTGGGTAGGTTTTTTAATTTGGTAGCGGTAATCTTGTCTGGTTCCGGGAGCTTTGTTATTTGGAAATTTCTTAATTAATTCTTTTATTGATCTAGGGATACAAGATAGAAAGCTTTCTCTGATAAATGTGGCTTTGTGCTCGATTTTCCATTCTATACGAGAGTGAATGTTATAAGCTTTTAGGTGGATCAGTTCGAAGTTTCTGGCAAGGCCTTCAGCTTTTTCCTCATCTGTGTAATGAATGGTGTTGTTCGCTGTGTCCTGTACTTGGATTTTGTTTGTGGAGTCTCCAGTGATTTTGTAGGTTTGCCAAAGTGTGAGATTTGTGTTTTTGATACTTGCGAGTTTTTTCTGCCAAATTTTGTTTTTTTATCAAGGTGACTCTTTTTTGCATGGTATTTGTGAGTATGTTTCTGTGTAGTTTGTAAATCTGATTGCCGGTCTTTTAGATTTTTTCTCATTTTGTTTCTATTTTTTATTTTGTCGGAGAGGAGCGAGTCTGTGATTGGGTTTATATTGTGGACTGAGATAGTTTGTATGGTTTTGAGATATGCCTTCTGAATGTGGTGAGTGAGAGTTTTGATTTCTGTGTCTATGTCTCATTTGTTGGTTAGGTGTGGATTTATGTTAATTCTATTTTAGTGATCCGTCTTTGTTTGTTTTCTTTCTATCTTGTATATGTGCAGTGAAAGTTCTATTGGGAGATGATTTGATGGTAGGTCGTTGATAATTCAGTAGTTGAAGAGGTAGGGTACATTGGAGAGGAAAATATCTATATTGGTGGATATGCAATTTGGCTGTCTATGTGTATAGATTTAATTGTGTATGATTTGATAATTTCTTAGTTCAGAGTGGTTTTTAATTGTTAATCAGTTCGCGTTTCTATTTATATTGTTTCAGATGCGGTGCTCAGCGTTGAAGTCTCCACCGATGAAGAAATGTTCGGTTTTATGAACAGAGATGATATTATCTACGTCGGTTTGAAGAATTTTAATTTTTGGAGGAACGCAGCACCAATGATGAATGTAGGTGTGGTTTTTAGTTTTATTGATAGCTATTCTATGTTAGGTGAGAGAGGTTGAGGGATGTCTTCGGTAGGGATGTCTTCGGCAGGAATGTTTTTACAAATGGTTAGGAGAAATCCTCCTTTAGGATTATTGGAGGTTGTGGGGGATCGGTCCTTTCTGTAAATGTTATAGTTAGGAAATTTGAGTACGTCAATAGACGTTAGCCATATTTCTGTAATAATGGCCATGTTCATGTTGTGGTCCGTAAGAAATTTGTGAAGTTCTAATGTTTTGTTTCTTACGCTAGTAGTTGCGTTCCGCAACATGAGTTTTAGTAGGTTTTGATGAGTGGCCATTTTCCAATTCTTTGACTAAAATTGTACCTTTGACTCTATCCAGATTGTTAGTACACCTTGTATAATGTTTTTGTATTGTGAGATTATTCGGAGAAATAAATCGAGATCTGTTGATTTAAGTAAATCTATTTGTTCTGTGATGTCAGGATTGTTGCGTGGATCGGTTGGCAAATTGAGTGTTAGCGCTCGTGCATAGATTAGTCCATGTTTTAGTCTATGAGTGAGATAGATGGAAGAGGAAATGTAGGGAGTGTAAGGAAGGAAGGCTGGGGAAATATTGTGTGCGTGATGGGGTGAGTGACAGTTTGAAGTGTTTGAATTTTGTTATTGTAAGCGGTTTCTTTTTTGGAAATAAAAGCTAGTAAGGAAGGGCATCTCGAGAAATTAGTTGAGTGATTTTACTTGCAGTTAGCACATATAGATGGAGTTTGCAGTGTTTTCTTGCGAGTTCTAGAGTCGTGTGATCCAGCGCACTTTACACAAACTGCTTCTTTGTTACAATTTGCTGAGATATGGGCATGAGCTTAGCATCGAAAACACTGGATGATAAGTTTACGTGATTTTTACGTTTACGACAAATTTTTCCCAGTATAATCATATCTTGATATTTCCAATATATCTGACGTGATTTATCTACGCAATAGTTGTCCCGGGTGCAAAGGTAACTCAATAGATCGGGTATCTTGTATGTGTGGGAATTTCTGTACAATGGATTGGGTTTAGGCTCTGATTTTTAATATTATTGCATATTCTAGTTACTGGAATTTTAATGAGTTCTTTGAGCACTACAGTGGTTGTTTTTTCTGTGTGAACTGCTTAGGTATGGTATTCAATGTTTTCCTTTTGACAAATTGACTTTAAATCAATGAAATTGTTGAGATTTGTGAACATATTCAGATTGTTAGATGTGATCTTGACTTGGAAAGTAATTTTCTTTAAAAGCTTCCTTGACGTTGTTTATTTTACCGTGTATATAGATGGTGGGAAGTTTAGAACTGTGAGGTTTTATGTTAGAAGCGTTGGAGTTGGATGTAGTGTGTTCTTGTGTAGAAGTATTTTTCGTAAGTGATTCTGTGTCTTGTGTTTTATTCTCCTGATCGGTTATTAGGCAATCAGCAAATACGCTGAACCTGTTTTTATTTGAATATGTTTGGATTTATGAAATCCATACCTTCAATTTTATTAATTTTTTGGCTGGATAATACAATAATGTGAAAATACAAATCGATAGAACATTTGTGTAAAATTTCAAACACATTAAATATAAATTGAAGCTTAGAATGCTTGAAGATCTTGGTAAGTTTTGATTGTCTTAGATATTTTGAAAATCATGAGAACTGTAATAAGGTTTGTTGGCGTGATAAGTATTTAACACTTTCTAACTATCTCGGTCAAACAGTATCACTGACATAAAATGTTTAAAAAAGTCTAAACTGTTCGAATAAATAATATTATAATATTAACACTTATGATTTCTTTATTTAAATATTAATATTCATGATATGTATTGTGTATTATAAAAATAAATAAAAATAAATATATTTATGATAACTCGAATTTTCTAATCAAGAACCAAGATTTATTAAAATTTTCAAGTGTTTTGAGCTTCGAATAATATTTATTCGAAGGAATTCAAATATGTCGACAAATATACAATATAGATTCTCCATATTCGCTGCACTATTTGTAAATATATACAAGAAAATTACAAGAAATTTAGTATAAGTTCCATTTTAATATTACTACGCAATTATTTATTCACTATTTGAAAAAAAAGTCTTTCAAATAAAACTTGTTTTGTTCCAAAGGATGTCTTACGATAGTCATCAGATTTTATTTAGCTAAAAGCGTACATATATTTTTCTTATGCTTGTATTATAAAAAGATCTATATATATCGAAAAATTATTACTTTAATAGATATTTTACCTGTAATTTTATAAAAACAATTGCATGAAAAACAAAAACGATATGAGTATAAAAATACAATTCTCATTTTTCTTTATCTTTGATAAATTTTACGAAATTAAAATAAAAGTGTCTTCTAAACTAATAATTTTTATTATTTTTCTTCCTTTATTAAACTTCTTTCCTTTTTTCTTACTTTATTAAACTTTGAACATCAGAATTAAATAACAAAATATTAAGATTTCTTGAATTTTGTTGTTTCATTTTAATATATTTAAAATTTAATAAAACCATAGAACAAGCTTTAAAGAATTACTGTAAAGAGAAAATTTCTTCAAAATGACGAAGTTTAAGCCCGAAAAATTTTGATGTTTCCGAAATTTATTTTTAGAATTTTTACAATTTTCGAGAACCGAAACATCCTTACTTTACTATCTGCTATATGGTGTAAACATATCTTTGAAAATGGCCCTTTGAAACAAGACGCAGTAGATTATTATATGATTTTCTGTTTATAACATACATAATATATATCTTTTTATGTTAACTGTCTAAATACTGTTGTGCAAATCACTATGTTCAACTTTTCGACAGATTTCGACATCAGTAATGAACATTTTTCTTTATGAGAAGAAACTGTTTATTGTTCAAATAAACAATACACTACATTCTTTTGTACTATTTTGTACAAAAACAAATGTGATTTTATTATATAAAGTCAATACGTAATCTTGGACAAAATATGGAAATACGATTTCGAGATTGTTTAAATAGCAAGAAAGAAGAAAAAAAAGATACACAGAATAGAAGATACACAGAATATTTAATAATGGAGAATTTTGCATACAATAATGGGGTATTTAATGCAAACTTTCCTATTTAACCATAGCATATCAACAAATTACAAATAAGGTGAATTCGAAAACTAGTGGGATTTTAACATTTCTTCCCAAGAGAACGGTTGCGACCCATGATTCCTGAAAAATTATTTCTTCACATAATAAGTATTATGTAACAACAAAAATGCATCTTAAAAATCATGCTCAAAGTCAATTTTACACGGAATTTTTTTTATTGATCTTCATTGATAGAATACCGCAATATAATATTCTCATGTCCTGTGCAGTTAATTTATCTAGTATATATTAGTCAAGTTTTAAATATATAATTTTAAAACGAAAAAAATGTTTTGATTTTGTAGATTCTAATTAATTTGATAGTAAGGTTACATTATTTTTAAAATATTTACAATTTTTCTTACATTTATTCAAACAAATACATAACTAAATTACAATCTTACAAAAACCTATATACAATTATCATACACATAATAAAACAGTAAATTTATTCTGATTATAACTATAATAATAATGGTCACACACACGCGCAGGACTCTGCTATATTTCATTTTAGCTTTACGAAAAATCATTGAAAATATTGTATAAACATAATGGTTTGTAACTTTTTGTAACTTTTGTACTGAATAAGATATTTTTGAAATTTTGTTCTAAATTTCATTTGTTTCATTTAACTGAAAAAATTAAGGAAAAGAATCTATTTTTCCGAATCAAAAGGATTAAAAAATGTATTTATAAATTTTCTAAAATATTTTATGTTGTTCAATTAATTCTTCAAAAGTACATCGTTATCTAAACGGTAATGAAACATCGAATCTAAATAGTAACCAGAAGAAGAAAACAATTGATACTAATTAAAATTGGTGAAAGAATCTGAAGAAATTATATATTATATAAATAAATTGGAAGAGATTGCTAGATAATTTACTGTGTTGTATCAGAATGATCTTACAAATTTTCAGGTATAAAATCATTAGAACCAGACGTTACAGCTTTTTTTTTAAATATTTTACACAAATTTAATTTTTTTAAAAATACGAGAGAGAAAGAGACAGAATGAAGAAGCGTCAGAAGAAGGTGGTTAAGAGAAGTAAGAAGGAGGAGCAGGAGGGCAGCTGATGGCTTGACGATATCTCGGACTCTCGAAACTTACCGGATAGACGAACTCCGCGAAACTTTCCTGCCGCTTTCCTGCTCCAGCTCCTTGATAGTTAAAAGTTTGCACCAGCTTGGTGTTGATCTACTTCACCCACGCCTGGATTAATCGTGATTCCGTAGAACGGAGTGACTTAAGGAAGTACCTACTGCAATGTGAAAACGATAACATAAAGTAAATTGAAATAAAGGAGGGCAGAACCAAATAAGATAGATAATTATCTGCGATTACTATATAACACTCATATGTTTCATGTAAACATAAACAAATTTATTGAACGATATATAGATAAATCTATTTTATTCTATTAATTCTAAGTTATTTTATAACTTAATATTCTAATTTATATAAAAACACTATAGTCGAGGTAATAAATAAACAATTATGAAAACTATATCACACATGATCTTGATAATAAGTTTCAACGTATTATACTATGTATACGGATTTTAGAAAAGCATTCGACTGATCACATTTTATACTACAAATTATTCGTTTTCGAATTTCAATCTACTATTTGTTTTGTGATTATGTTACCAATTATGAACTATTAGGATTCTTAATATGGTGTCGGCTTCTTTGTCTTTTTATTTGGAATATCTCAAGTTCCTTATCTTAGTTTCTAATCTTTATTAACAACCTGCCAACTATGTTCAATAAAACAGTTCCTTTTACATTTTCGAGATGATTTAAAATTTTTCACCAGAATAAATAATTATTTCGATGCTAGTGACTTATAATTGGATCTCAATATATTTTCTGATTGATGTAATAAAATGTATGTATCTAAACATCTTCAAGTGTAATGAGAATATCTAGAAGAAAACTATTTTATTTGTTTACTCAATAAACGATACTATATACTTTGTTTATTCAATTTTATTCGTTTATTCAATAAACGATACTATATTATTTTCTGTTGACAACGTAAGGGACTTGCTGAGTATGATGCTAAGTTACCATACTTCAATTACAAGACAAACAGATTGGTCATTTTCCGTTTTCGTGAAGACTTCAAAAATCCCAATACTCTCAATCAGATTATTATTGCATTTTTTGACAAGCCTCACTTGGGATATCGAGTATCGAGCCAGCGTCAACTAGTTCCCTATCGAAAGAAGTACGTACATATATTCAAGCTATTGGGAAAGTTCCTGAGATTCATCTCACGTACACTGGGTATTTCAATGAGTAGACACGACCGCAATTACAATTCTGTATATTGTAAATTATATATCAGAATTGAGCAAAAAATTAATCAACGATTAATAATTAAATTTGTCTAGTAATCTTTAATAACAATTAATGACATTTCAACTTTAGTTATTAATTATAAGTAATTATTAAATTTCTAATTTAGATCAACTATCTTTTAATCGTTAATTACAATTAAGGATTAAATTCTTACTTTAATGGTTAATTGTTATTAACGATTGTTTCTTTCAATTTTAGTTGTCAGTTGCATAGCTCATTAACAATTAACTGTTGAAATTCTTTTTGTAGTGAAATTAACGTTTTCTATGTGTCTTATTCGCAGCTAAGAACCGAGATACCTTGCAATAATGTATAGATAAATGGTAAAGCTTTTGTAAGTGAATATTTTTAATGTTTAATGCAATGAAATAAAGTTTTTTTATTATTGTTTGTTTATTTAATAAATTTTGGAAGAGAGTTAACTAGGCTTGCAACTAGACATATGGATTGCTCGCTCTATACCTCTTGACAATATAAACTAGAAATTTTTTATTTTATTTCAATATCTTAACTGTAAAACGGTGTTTTATTGCAATTTCAAAATATTTCAAAATATATCTCCAATTTAAATGGAATTATAATCAAATTTGATGTAACAACTAATAATTAATAATTGATGATTAACACTGTTAATCAATTAAATCAATTACAGATTTTTTGGCGATTAATTTTATTAATTATAAACATTAGTCAATCAATCAAATTAAAAATTTTAGTCGATTAATGCTCAACTCTGATATACATATGTTTATGCTAGAGAACCGCAGGAAGCTATCTGATAAAAATCATTAATAATTTTATTAATTATTCTCCGCATCTTTAACTTTTAATTTTAACTATTAATTTTAATACGTGTTTACATTCTCTCCATAATTCGTTAATATTTAAGTTAGATTTCCTTGCGACAGATATTAGACCTATTATATTAGATAAAAAGAGTCTGTAAATATGCCAATGAGATCTCAAATAGAGTGGACTTTCTCTCCATTGAAAAATGCAAACATTCGTTATTAAAGTAAATAATTATTATGTTAGTTCATTTTTTTCTTTTATTTTTGTTATTCTTGTTTTTAGTTTTGTTGTTCATTTTTGTACGTGTCTTAATTTATGTGTTATTAGACTCCGTTAATGAATAATAGTACCTGATTTATTACTTAATTGAATGATTTTTAAGCAATAACTGTAAGCGATTGATATATAAGAATAAATTTTTATATTAATCCACTTTTTATCTAAAAATATTCTATTATATTTATTATATACTTACTGTACAACTATTTATTATGAAACCATTGTATATAACTATATACTATTAGATATATGAAGATAATAACAATAGGTATAAGATTAACTAACTCGATATATTTTTATGAAAATTTTCTCATATTTGCAATAACTCTTTACATAATCAGTAAATTTTTTCTAATTAATTTTCATTTGAGTTTTTCGTTTATTCTCACAAAAACTTTTTAACGAATAAAATGTGTGGCATAGTGATTCACAATATATTGTGGAAAAACTAGTATTTCACACAAAGCAAGAAATAGAAACAATTCCAAAAATATGCTGAATAAAAATTCATTTAAATGTACAATGTTAAAATGCTAAGTAAATACGCAACGACTAAAAGGCCTAAAAAAAAAAAAAAAAATGTGCAAAGGAGAGAAATGAACGAAAGAAAGAACAAACGAAAGCAACCTTAGGGTATGCTTAAATCTGTACTAGGTCTTCAGAGTTTAACACGGTTTCTGCGAAGCTCTCGCGCAGAAAAATAAATTTTGGACCAGTCGACGGGCGTAAAAGGGATTGAAGAAAAAAGGATGAAACGAATATACAGAAAAGGACATAAACTAGTAAAGGATAGAAAAAGAAAGAAAAAGGCACACGAGCTTACTGCATACAGACAAAATTACATTAGCCAATGTACTTTTCTTGGTGGTCCTCCTAGCTTCTTTCTACTTTGACTAAAAAAAGGGCAATTCACCTGAACATACACACTTAGAATCATATATATACGCATACGCTGATGCCAGGGAATCCAATTAGTTGTATTTCCGCTCGAAAGAGACTCAAGGGGCCTATGCAAATAAATTTACCTCTGGTACTCCGTCTCATCATTCTCTCTTCCGCCTCTTTTTGCCATCAGTTTGTTTCTCTGTCTTCTTTCTCTCTTTCCTCATTTGTGACCCATCGTTCTTTTTTGCATAATCTTTATGTTTTTCTCTACTAAGATATATTTTTTATAATATCTTTAAAAAAAGGAGAGAAGTTTCATTTCTACTATTTAATTACATATGTAATCAGTACGACAATAAAATAATGCGATACTTAACAATGCTTCAGTATAATATAATCGTTAACGTTAGATGATATTTCGATTTTGTATCATATTGGAATATACGAGTTGTGTTTTTATCTTTCAAGAAAGGAAGCGTTGTTGATTGTATGGATCACATACATCTATAAATTATGGATTATACATCTATAAAAGTGAGAAGAAGCTAATCATTGAAATGGTGAAACAATCGTCAATTTTTTTACACACAGATGGTAGTTGGATCAGTTTACAAAGATATACCACTGTTACAAATTATTTAAACTGTCCATTTATTGACTATTTATAGGAAGTGGTTGTCTTCAATCTTTCTTTAATATCATTTTAGACCATTCTCCTTTGTTGGTTTACTTTCGATTTGAACTAAAATAGGCTTCATAATTTACGATAATCTTAAAAAAAGATTAACAATTTTTATAAATAATAGAGATGTCTTAAATGTAATGTTTGAGATGAGTTGAGAAACAAAATTAAATTCTGAATTATTAAAGCAAATAACTTACTTCATTCAATAACTTAAGTAACTTATGGTTATTTAAAAATGTATTTTAATACGTATTGTTCAAACAAAAATTATATTAATATTATTAATATTAATTAAAAAATATAAATTATATTTTAATAAGAATTCATAAAATTAACAATTACAATTGTTGTGTAAAAATCTGAGTAATTGTAAAAATTTTAAACATTTTTTACAACTAATTAATAATTAACCTTGTTTTTTATGATATTATCAGTAAATATTAGTATCGTACATAAAATACAATTCATGATGTTCTTAATTTAAGTAGGGAAGTAAAATAGAAGTTATCTTCACTAAGACCAAGAAACTTTATTTTTAAAAATAACATTAAGATTATTGTTGATTCAGAAGAAATAATTCATATAGAATTTGAAATAGAATTGACAATTGATTTTATTTAAAGCATTTATTAGTAAAAATCCATCATACGACGCAAAGGACGTTCTGAATGTTGATTTTTAAATATAAAAGATGCACATATTATATATGGAATATTAATAGATTGTATAGGAGGCATGATGTGATCATGAAATGAACAAAAATGAAAGAAAAAATATAGAATAAATTTTTTTCATTTGAATCTTAGTTTTCGAGAAGATTGAATATTCATTGACTAAAAATTCATTCATAATGTAAATAGTATAATATAGCTACAATAAGAATAGTATAATACAGCTATAATAAGAAATACATTATTTTATCAGTTATGTAGAGATATAATATAAATCGACACTTTTAACGCTCTCTCTCAACGCTGTCTCACGACTCTCACGACTCGGTTTTTCAACTCGCATGACTCTTCTCGCACTTTTAAAAAAGAAAAGCGCTCCATGCCTACGTTATGTTTCCCGCATCACATTCATATTTTATTGTATTTCTATGATTAATAAACAGGCCATCTGTTATATTTAAACATAACTAAAATTATAACTAATTATAACCAATACTACTAGTTATATAATTTCAATTTAAAAAAATTTCAATTATTCATGTAATTATATCGTTTTCATTTGTTTTATTGTTACTTGATATATAAAAAATCTAAAAATGTAAAAATCCAGAAAATGCACACAATTTGTAAATATATGAACTATCAAGATTAGTATTATTATTATAATTATATATATTAGTAATAGTATTATTATTATTATATATATAATTAGCAACAAAAACAGATTTCTGCTTAAGCTCTATTATTTTAATTGTGTTTATAAAATTATAAAATTGCATAAAAATATACAGTTTACGAATACAATAATATTTTTAACAATAGGAAAAATCTTTGAATAATTTTCAACAAGTTTTTTTTGTTCAATCGTTATTTCTTTTTTTTCGAAGTGAAAAATTAAAAAAACAATATTCTCAATTCGCATCTAATATTTACCAAATTTAAGCAGAATTTATATCCTAGTAATTTCTAAAGACTTTTTAATAATTATGTATTTAAGCGTTATTAATAAATTACTAGTAACAATTATATTAAAAGTGAAAACGAATTAAAAATCGTTTCGGAGAAAATAAATAGGAAATTATATTATCCAGTAATATTTATTAGTCACATTAATGTTTTATAATTTTGTATACATAGTTATTGCTTGTGCGTTGTAAACTATGTACTTAAATTTATAGATAGGATAATCGTTAGTTTATGACAATATATTTATTTAAAATAACAAATGTCATTAAAAAGAATTTATTGTACGCATGAATTCAATAAACGATATCTGAAAATTGATACTCACGTGTCGCTATCACATAATCGAATTTTTATAAAATTAGAATTTCATTTCAAATATAACATATATGAATAAACATCGAATTTCGTTACACGCATCCTGTACTATTCTGTATGCATTGTGTGTATTTAATAACAGAAATAACGGAAAAAAATGGACGTAAAAAACTATTTTATTGGAAACAAAGAGAAAAGAAAATATATCTATTTCTTGTTGAATGAACATATGTGTATTAATAAGCTTTCTCTGAATTCTTATTATTTTTAGTGTATAATTGTAACAATCTTTTCAGAAAATTTTTATGATTCTATAAGATAAAGTATCTACTGTATGAAGAACATAACATATTCGTATATACATACATATATATATTATATATGTGATCTATAATAATATTAAATAGATTATTAATTTAAAAATAAATAAATTTGTTTAAATGATGGTTATATTATATACCAAAAAATAGTTAAATTCCAGTGCGATTCCATTTTTTGTAGTAATGATAATCGTACGAATTGAAAAGTTTGATGAGATTATAAAATCAAAATTAGAAATTAAAATCGAAGTAATCCTAGAATTCAGGAAATATTAGTTATAAATTTGATTTCGTGTGTGTTGTGTGTGTTGTGTGAGTGTATGTCTATTTATGTCATATGTATATTATTTTAATTCTACTAATTGTAAGTGTTCGGGTATTTTTCTGCTGCATTGCGAAATGATCGCAATGTGCTCAAATTACGTACACATAGTTTCTTCTAGAATATTGTAGACAAAGAACGACTATTTCATGCCAGAAACTTATTATCTTATTCATCACGAAGAAATTTATCTTATTTTTAAATATCTATGACCAAGAGCAACGGCTCATCCGTTTTTTTATGCTAGCCTTGTCTGCCACGTTTTATCGCAGCTATTGTGTCGCAATCATTTGTTGTTGCTATTCGCGGTCGCGGCCTGCGGACCTATTTTATTTATTGTTAGTTAGTCTCTTCTAGAAATGGTTGGCCTCAATCGTTTGCTCGATGTTTTAATTATAGTATTTTTTAGATAAACTACGGCCCATACTTTAAAGTGATTGATTGGAACTCGCTAACAAACTCGTATAAAATAGACTCGCCATCAGCGGGGAGAGGCATTACAGTGTAAATTCTAAAGAGAGTAATCTCTGTAATTTCAACGTCATACAGTGCACTATTCACGATTTTTTATTTCACTGGAACTATTTTGCTACACTTCGCCAATGTGAGATCTCAATCAACACTTCAAACCGGATCCATAACATTTGGTCCATTGAGTCACAACACTGATATAAAACGTTTCTTTTTCTATATACATAAATATTTCTAGAGCATTAATTCACTTATAATTAAGAATATAATTTCACGTATATCAACGAATTATACATCGATCAATACATTAGAAAATACAATTCCATTCTAAAAATATACAGTCTCTGTATGTCTTCCACGCGTCCATAGAAAAAAAATTTCTAATATTGAACTGTGTTTCTTCCGATGTCATTCAATCTTTGTTTGAAACATGCAGTAAGCAACTTTTGAGTAATCCAAAAATTATTAGATGCTACATTCTATTTATTTAAAACATTTCATTTCAGATATTTCAATTATTAAACAACTTTTTCCTGTTTCATCATTAATAACATGCATTTACTCTCTATTTGTGAAATGTAAACATATTATAAAGACCATTCGTACAATAATGAAATTTTAAAAATGTTTATCAAGAGAATAGGCCATTTGTCACAAATGGTATCTTTGACAAATTTGGTCCTTACGATAAATAGAACATGATGCAACAATAAGAAAAATTTGTTTTTGAATTTTAAACTCGAAATCAATGCTGCGACAACATTTTTAATAAATCTTTACCAATCCTTAAGTATATGAATCATGTTATGGTGGTCGTTTACTAGTAATTATAGATTAAGTATTCCTCACCGATTTTGATAATCTTGAATTATGTTGTAAGGGATGTAATTCTAATCAACTTTTTCACTGTTTCCCACTTGGTTATAGTTTTCGAGATATACGCAAATTATTTTTGTCATTTTACATCATATTTTTTACGTTTGGAATTAGATTTGTTGTTGGATGACCAACCCAGATAATATTGAATCTATGCAAATACTGACAATGAGATAGCAACAGTCCACATAAAAGTAAACTGTGAATAGTTAGTCATAAGGGCAAGATCCAGTAGTTGGTCATCTATGCTCTTTTCTCTTCCATTTGACGATGATAATCAAATATATATATAAGGACATGCTATGAGACATTCGGAAGCATAAAACATTCTAAATCATTATAAAGACATTCTATATCATTAAAAGCATCAAACATTCTAAATCATTCTACATCATATTCAAGAGCATTAAACATTGTAAATCATTCTATATCATTCTATTTCATACACGATCACAACTGTAAGGGAATAAACTCTTCTAAATTGTAAGCATGTTGACTCCATTATACGGAATCCAATATTGTATTAGATTCTGAGGGAGCATCTTTACTTATAATACAATTACATATATAACGTAATTCAATTCTGCGAAACTGCCGTTTGTAAATAACTACAAATGAAATTATTTCACGAGGTTGTTCTATACAACCATCTATATTCTGGTTATCATCTTGGCTGTTATAAAGTATTTCGTGTTATGATGAGATTTCATTGTTGTAGACCAAGAAGTATGGATCCGGTTCGAGACGCTTAAAACTGTTAGTGGATCGAATAAAAAACACATTGATTATTAACAGATTTAATATTTATAAATTATGAAACACATATAATATTTAATTATACTCATTGATTCACTCTCTATCTATTCACTCTTGCTTCTCATCTTTCACGATTCGCGTCTGGAAATCTTCCCGATCACACTGTTTCTCGTCATCATGTTCGCTCTCAATTGTTCTCGCATACATCTCTTTCATTCGTTCTTTCTTCCGTCATGAAATATATCAAACACTCAGATCACACCACACCACAATTATATGCACACTCGCAACAATCATCCTTCCATACAAATATTATGTATATTCACTCCACAATATATAACTAACTATGGTAACCACTACCACCATAACAACTGTGTAGGTGAAGTATAGCAAAATAAAACGAAATATCGATTCCTATCAGAGATCGGAGATTGTGATGAATAAATTGTAAAATTTGATTACCGATTATTACCTCCTCGCGAGGTAATACTATGCTACCGACCTTCCGTAATGTTCCGAAATAGTAATGTAATATGGTAACACGAAATTTCTTGAAGCTTAAGATTTAATTACTAAGTGTACATCGCACTGTTACATTGATCTATGATTTTCAGACAGACCGATTTGTAATTGATCGTCATACTTACTATCGCACTTAATGATTTTTAATGGATTAAGTTTTGTCACACTGATTTTCCCGCTAACAGCGAGTCTGCTTTGTGCGAATGTGATGGCGAGTGCTGACCGATCACTTTGAATCGCGAGTTGTGTGATTGACTTAACGTAATTTATCTAAAAACGGTGAAATTAAACATCGATAAGATAATCGATGCCAACCGTTTCTAAAGGACGCTAATCAGCGGCTGGAAAAAAAAACAATAAATGATTGTGTCACAATAACCATGATACGTTAGAATTTTTTATCAGCATAAAAAATGTTGGGTAAACCTTGTCCTTATTCAAACATATCTAAATAGAATAATAAATTCTTTTATGTTTATAAATATGTTTTATGTTTATGTTATGTTGCTTTTATGTTTATAAATTCTTCTTCCTTATTCTTTATGACAAGAAGTCTTTCACACAGATAATTAACAATTAGAAAATGGCCCAAACATTTATATTTGAAGTAAAATGAAGTTATATGAATTTTTGAATATTTATAATTTTGATAAATTGAGCAATTATACTTTTTTATACTAAACCTCAGCCAAACCTAATCCAAATTTAAAATTACAACAAGAAATTCAAAAAATATTTCTGCGAATATCTCGGAAATTAAGACTAAGCAGCGATAGGAGGAAAGATTGCTTATGTGTTCAGATAACATATTCTAAAATGTATTGGGAAATCAACTCGAATATTTACTTACAATGACTTCCATTAGTATTCAGACTAAATATTAAAAAATAAACTGTTATAAAAAAAAGAATCCTGCAACAATTATAAAAGTAAAAGGCTTAACACGAGTCCAAGTTTATTATTTTACGATTTTTTTTTCTTTTCAAAATTATAACAGTTTTATTTAGTGTCCGAATATTACGAATAAGTACTTATACGAATGGAAATTACTATATTCACACTGTATCATAACAGTTAAACAATGAATTTCACACATCTCGCTCTGATGAAACTGCAGTAGAACGATAATTATTCGAACTAATTGGAAAATAACCTCGTTCGCATAAGCGGTTTTTCAGATAATTGGTTTAAAAGAACCAAATTTATAAGCATATGTCAACTAATAATTACAAATTTAATAGAGTCACCAAATACTTTAAAACTTTAATTACTATCTAACTTTATGTTTAAGTATTTCTTTTTGTATTAACGAATCTAATAGTGATATATGTATCAATACTTTGTTTTGTAAAATTTGTATTTATACTCGTATATATATATAATCAGATCTAATTTATTATCATTTATTATTTTTAAACCTCTATGAGGACAAAAATTCATAAGTTCTTTCGAGACTTTTAATAACTTTGATTCACTATTTTTAATATCACTACTTATGAACTTTTCCTATGACTAAATTAGATTAGATTTTAAAGCATATAATATTTAATTTATCTTACAATACTGTTTTTCTTTTAATATTTGTGGCATAAGTAAATGACATCTCTATGTAAGTATATACATTAAATTCAGACAAATTATTGAAATTTGAGGAAAGAAGATTTGAGGAAAGAAAAATATTTCGAAATGTAAACATTATTAAATATGTAATTTAAATGTTTTTATTTACGTAATTCATCTTCTTATTCTAATAATTGACATTTGAATAATTGACATTCGGTTAATCGGTTTCGCTGTACATATATAAAGTGTCGAGATAATTTCAAGAGCGTAACCAAATGATAAGACATGTTGAATAAAAATGATAATTTAATTAAGGACAATTTTATTTGAATTTTAATAAGTAGGCAATATATACAAATATGCAGAATATAATGTATAAATACAAATATTTCTCCGATAATAAATTTTGCATCTAACTATTAGTTCCTCATTTATGATCTTTATGTAATCTATACTTTTTTATTTATAAATCGTATATATTTTTTTCTCTATATGTATTTATATAGTTATGTAATATTAATGTATTTAATATTGTATATTAATGTATGTTAATGTATTTAATATAGTTTCACAAACTATAAAGTTCTCTCCTTTCAGCTTTTAATTTTTAATTCTAATTAATTTTAATTGACATTACATTTGATCCGTCAAACGTAAATCTTCTTTCAACTGAAAATATAATTCCTCTCCATCTTTCTTTACATCTTATGTATTATTTGATAGATAATGTGTCTATACTCGGCAATAATTTTTGAATCTTGTCAAATCTTAGTAAAATAGATTACACTTTCAATACGTAGACGACGATTTAATACCACTTTTAGAATTATATGCATTTTATATATGAGATTTTTATTTAAACTTAAATTATAAAAGATCTATTCATACAGTGCAGGATCGACTTTTAATAAACAAAGGAAACAATTTAAATACATCTTACATAAAAGACAAAATATTATTGGTATTGACGCAATGCAAATATGAAGACCAGAACGATTCTTATCATTGAAATAACACACAAGAGGAAGAAAACGCGTTAGAAAAACTAGGAAACGAGAAAACAAGAATAGTCTTGCTTACCGCAATTACAACATTGTGAATAACAAGAAACAAGGACACTGTATATACTTA
Organism: Frieseomelitta varia; assembly: GCF_011392965.1. NCBI lineage: Eukaryota > Metazoa > Arthropoda > Insecta > Hymenoptera > Apidae > Frieseomelitta > Frieseomelitta varia. Next base: position 364,513 of record NW_025110097.1, on the reverse strand, counting down.
CTTATATATGTATTTACACTATAATTATTTACAATTAGCCTAAAAGATTTTTTCTACTTTTCATAAAGATTCATTAATAAATTTCTAATGACATTCCGATTCTTTTTCTTATTAAGTTTGATACTTAAAAATTCTTATGTTTTCTTATCTTAAATTAAATATTATTTTTTTCTCTAATTGTTAATTTAATGATTATTATAATAAATTATTTTATATAGCAACTGTTAAAGAAAAATAATTATTCAGAGTGTTATTGTAATCTGATTTTTACTTTTCCAATAACTAATATAAATAAATAGATAAATATTAATCATGTTCTATTGTTGTAAAATAATATAATATCATATAATGATATAATAATATATAATACAATGACAAATAAGATGACAACGTAGACAAAGTATATATATACACCTAAAATTTATATTGTATGATAATATTACATTTCCCTAATATCTGCTTACTTATTTCGTTAACATTTTTAAACTGTTCTTTAAAAATTATGTTTTTTGTTTCACTTTGTGTTCATCTCTGTTTCTTTAATAATCGAGTAGTGTTTAGAGTTTCTACAATACCGTTATATTATATACTATATATGTTGCATATTAAACTTCAGAACATTTTGATAAATTAAACAATAAATCAATAATCAATCATAATGACAATGATACTGTACAGGATGTATAAAAATTAACTATGACGTATAAGCATATTATGCATAAAATCAGTTTAAATTGACACACTGATATTACCATATTACGATACCAGTTCACTAATGTTTTAACGAAATGGACCACCATCATAAATTTTCTTTCAGTTTATAAAAGTTGAAAGAATTCTTTCTCTTTATAAGAAGAAATTGTTTATAATTCAAGTAAATTTATTATAATGAGTAAATGTATTATATTTATTAAACAATTGAAATATCAGATTAAAAATAATTTTTTTATCTGAAGACAATACTCTTGGGAAAAATATGGAAACACGTGTTTCTAAAAAAAAGAAAAAAAGAAATGGAAAAAAAAAGAAAGAAGTACAAGACATACATAATGGAGATTTACAGTATCTAAGCACGACAAAAGATGTTATATTTCACTGAAAAATATCAACACATTATAAATAAAGTGAATTTGAAAATTAGTAGAATTTTAATATTTTTTTCCAAAAAACTTTGGTTGAGTCATGACCCGTGATTCCTTAGAAACTTCTCCATGTAGTATACAATGTGTTACTATACTAAAATAGTAGAATACAGTGCAATAAAAAAAATTTGACTACGAAAATCATGCTCAAGGTTAATTTTGCTCAGACTTCTTTTTAGAAATCTCCATCGACCTAATTTTATAATTAATTCTATTAATTTCTCTATAATTAATTTTTATATACTTCATTAAGTTAATTAATGATTGATTTTATTTTTATTATATTTCAATTATTTATAGAATTATTAACATTTTATAATATTTCAAAGTGCATGAATTTTAAAAATTGTAATATAAATATATATAACACATATAATATATTCACACTAATATAAATGTATAAACTACTGTGTTGTGTTTCGGTTTAAATTGTATTTTAATCTTTTATTTAAATTGAAAATTATGTATTATCGTTGTATTTTAAAATATATATTTCAATCATTTTCCGCTCATTTTTCCTTGAAATTAAATATAAACGAATAATTTATTTTTTAGCGTTTTTGTAGGCAATGTTGTCGAACAAGAATGTAGACAAGAATATAGATAGGAATGTAGACGGTACGATAAAATAATACTTGTCGCAATATATATGACAATCGTATATGTAAATATATTCTACTATATGTAAATATATTCAAACGTCAATTTTTATCTGCAGCGAGCATATTCGGTTGTGTGTATTTCTTTATAAAATCCTATATACTAAATGCGCATAAAACGTTTGAGTGACAAAATTCATTTCTCTCGAAATACTAAAAATATTAACGCCAAAAATCGATCTCTATTTCATATATGAATTTATAAATGCGCAAATATAAAAGAAAGTCGAATAGAAATTAACTCATGTGATTTACATAAGTGTATTCGCAGTAATTCTTATTAATCTTTAGATATCAGATGCTTAAACAATGACATCAGGTTCAAATGGCAGATCATGATGATCCGACAGTAAAAAAAAATTTTGTGAGATGAAAAGTTAGTTGCAAACAAAAGTGGCTTTTTTGCAAAAATAGTTTTTTATGTATGAATGAAAGTAAGTTGTAAAAAGTAATTCATTTCGAAAAAAAATTAATAAACATTGCTCAAGAACCTAAAATAATCAAATATTCTTCTCCTTACAAATTCTATAAACAAAGTAGACATCATAAATTGAATAATATAAGGAAACTATATATAGGGAAACTGTTTCGGTCGTTTTCCATCATAAGATTCCATGCACGAGTTTTATAAACTTATATACTAGGTGCCCAAAGGTGTTCTGCAAGCAAAAATAAAACTAAAATATCATGTAGTAAAAGATTCATAAATTGTTTCTCTATCCACTTAATTTAAGTACTTTTTTCTTTAATTTAATACAATTTAATTAAATAATATAATACAGTATAATATACGATATATAATGTTCATTATTACTTCATATTTTCACAACAAATTTCTGCATATTTCTACTTACGAGATACTCTAAAAGTAAAAATTGTAAAAAATATTTATACACGAACTGAATTGATTGTAAGAAACAAACCATTCATTATATGAAAAAATTAGACAAAATCATTATAAAATTTACTTCACTATAAATTCAATAACTCATCGACACCAACTTTGTATTGATAAAAAGAAATGACATTTCGAAATGCACGTATATTGTATATGTATAATTTTAAGTTTCATATTTGTTGTAACTTTTATGAACTCTTTGCTACATGATTTTTGAGTATTAAACTGGACTTTCTGTATTTATAGATACTTTTTACTATTTTCATCTGCTTTATCAATTTTTATTCATTTTCATACTTTATGAAAGTCCTCATATTTATTCTTACATGCTTATACATTTTTCTTACACATTGATGCAGCTCACCATTAAAACATGTACAACATGGACAAATAACACACACACACATTACTTCGTCATTAAACAGAAAAAAAATTTAATAATATGACAATTTTAATTAGCGGTTATTGCGGATTTAATTCGAGATTCGCTAATTGGGATCAAATTGCTTCATTCACTCATGCAGAAGTGCGAGCATGTGGAAACGTTATGTATCACGTCATAACATACCGATATCTGGCCATCGTGGCTACCACCTTGGCTTTGCCATGCACAATTAATAACAACCGAATTCGCTAGCTCGTTATTAATACCGTTCTAATTCTACACGAAGTTATCGATTGTCGGATATTAGTCATATATCATAAGGCGAAAAACAAAAACGTTATATTTTCATCTATTAATCAATTCAGATAAAAAACAGAAATGAACCGTATGATTTCAACAAAATTGATTGACTTCGAAATATAATCTACCTAATGAAATATAATCTATGGACTCTAATTACGTGTAATATTTCTCTATATAAATTCCATAATATTTTCCTTAATTATTTTTTCTCCTTTTTATATTGTACTGTAAAAATATTTTTAATAATCATATTAAATCAGATTTGTATGAAATACGTACATATAAAGTTCTAATATTTTTGATTTAAGTGATCATTCTTTAAAATTTATTAAGAAGTCAAAAATTCTTTATCCTTACAGAATATTCTAAACTTAGTAAAAAAATTTTAAAGTATTTTTTCTTTATTTTCATGGATTAAAATAAAACGTTACGTAGAAATAATAAAATTGTGTTTAATATTTCATCATTGATTGTTTCATCTTTCTCTAATCTCATTGTATGAACCTATCCATTCCGCAATATTTATCGCTGCAGCACAATTCTACCATTAAAAAAAAAAGAATTATTTTGGCACTTCATAATGGAAATATTGATGTATTTAAAAAAAAAATACATAACTTTTGTGATTCATTGCCAAGAAAAATACGCTTTCATACAATAAATTATTCGATGTTTTTCATCAGATGTATTGCTTTTCTTTCAATAACAAACAATTACAATTTTATCATAACGTGTGGCAGAAAGTAAAATTGGCTGAAAATCTGGATTTTATCAATTAACTCGATTAACATTAATTTCTTTTTATAAAAGATGATTTTCCTTCAGTTATTATTAGAATTTTTTTTTGAATGTTTATTCTATGTTATGATCTGATTAATTTTTTGATGATATGACATCATTTTATGATATTTCTAAAATTATAAATTTCACAAATGTGCCGCCTTTTTTTATTTTTAATATACAATACATAAACTACCACTTTACACAGTCTTTGTTATATAAAATATTATTCTAATAAAAAAAATATCTAACAAAATAGAACATATTTTCCAATTTTAACAGGAATATAGTACTTCCACAAATATGAGGATTTTAAGTGGAAGTATAGACACATATATAATCTATTTCATTTTAAAATGAATGCTTGATAATAGTTAGAAAAATATATTTTGAAAGGTATTTTAATAATAGTACTTTATAACAAGTGGAAGTTAAATCAAGTACAGAATGCATCCACAAATATAGATTAATTCCAAAATATTCTAATTTTCAGTTTAAAAAATTTCAAATTACATATGTTTAAAAATTATTATTTTTATTATCTTATAGAACAAAAAAATAAGGACAAAGTGAAATGTTATTATATATATGGTATCGGTAATAACAATCATCCTAATAATTATGTTTGTCACAAATGGAAGTCATTATTATCATTTGTCAGTCCATTTGCTAGTTAAATGTTTATTAAGTTATTATTTAAGTTTTGAATATTTTGCACATAAAATTGTTATTTTTTAGGTCGAGTAAGTAAGTTTCATTTATACAAATATTATCATGTTAAATTATACAAAATTATTTTTATTTAATTTAATTTTAACATTAAAAAAATTATTTTTATTTAATTTAATTATTAACATATTAACAATTGTATATGAAATCCATATATTTTTTCTAATTATTCCAGCTTTGCTATGACTATCTCCTTCCCCGTGCTGCCTTTTATTTTCCTTGCCTCCCGTATTTCTACTCCTGTCTTTATATTCTTGCTAATAAACTCCTTTACTTTTTTTCCCTGTTTCTTCCTCTTTCCACACCTCTCCCTTGATCACAATGTTCGTTTTCCTTTTCTCTCTCTGTCTCTTTCCATTCTAATATATTTATTCTCTTTACAAATATCCGTTTCTCCTTTTCCCGCTCTCTCTTTCTCTCTCTCTCCTCCTTCCATACTCTTCTCTTCCGTATACTTAGCATTTCTTCCATGAAGCTTTCGAATTCCCCGCTAATTTCTATTCTCGCCGCCTCTTTTTCCTCTGTTTCTCCGCCAGGTGTCCCATGCTTACCCGTCCCACTTCAGGTCTCTTTTCCATCGCCCCTAATTCACCTCCTAGCGTCGTTCTGTTTCTTGTTCCTACTGTTTTGGCTGCCATTTTTCTAATCTACTTAACCTCTCTTTTGCTTCGTTCTTGCCAAATTCTTCAATCTCTTCTGCTGCCTACCTCCAATTTATTTTCTTCACGCTTTTTACTCTTTTTACTCTTCTTCTCCCTGCCCTTCTCTTTCCTCTTTTCTCTTCAATTACCGTAATCTCATCCACTCTATTTCTTTCGTCTCACATACGTCTTTACACTTTTTCCACCAAACCGGAAGTCCCCTATATTTTTTCTAATTATTCTAGCAATTAGAAAAGAAACATAGAAAGTTACAAAAAGAAATCGGAAATGGATATTGATACTAATAATGAATCATTTATTGTGAATTTTATATAAAGATATCAATAGCATTGCGATATCTTTATATTTTTTAGAGACAAAGAATAAACATATTATCATATTGTTAAAGATAAATTCAAAAAAGTAGAAGTAAAGTAAGAATACAACAGCATCATGGAAAAATTTCTGTTTCTGTTTATGTATCATTTTTATTTCCAATTTTATTTTATTCAGTAGTATTAACCCTCCGCCGGAATCACAGTTTTGAATCGGGTGTCTGTCACTGTGTTGGTACAATATTGGTGAGAATCTCGGCTCGAGCGACCGTTACACTCTGTACAGTATCGGTAAGCCGTCCAGACGACCCTAAATATGTTTTAGTGGGATATCCGTGTGAGTCAGAAATGACTCCAGCACTGGACACTGAGGTTCAGTAGTCGGAGGATTAAAGAAAACAAAAGAAAAATATTCGATGTACATCGATCGATTTATTTTACAAAACAAATTTCATAAAAAAGATTCTAGCAAGTTTTTAAAATAAATCGTTTATAAACTTTTATTGATAAAATTCCTATAAAAAGATAGCACATTCTATATTTCCTATACTATGTATTGTAAAATAAAAAAAATGCGTAAATTATTACATTAGTATTTTTGGGCGCGGATGTATGTGCTGAATGTCATTACCGATATATAATTTCTAAAAGAGATACAAATGAAAATTGTACGAGGCAGACAAAAAGATAGCACAAGTCGAATATTTACGCTTCGTGTAGAAGCTACTGAAAGCGTAACATTTGTATGAAATACAGACAGTTAAATGTGTATTAACATAATAAATAAATAAAAATGGATCGCGGAAAAAAGTTAAATTTGGCTAAAGTACATAAAATATTGAAATTAAACGAAGAACATTATTCTGTGAGAAAAATAGTCAAAACAGTTGATGGAAGTTGTGAAATGATAATAAATTTACTAAAAGATCCCGATAATTATGAAAAAAAAAAAAATGTTGACGCCTAATGTCTAATAGTCAGAGATAATCATGCTATAATATGTATAATGTCACATTTAAACTTTACTGCAAGGCAAATTACAGGAAAAGAAGTTATGACAAATGTTAGGAATGTTTGAAGTCTTTTAAAGAATTGGAAATGTTTGAAACAAAAAAAATTGCAACAAAAATCTTGGTTAAAGCAAAAACATAAGCTATGTCGTTTGCAATTTGAGAAACATATTTATATAAATCAGAAATGACGAAAAGTCATATTTACTGATGAAAAGAGGTTTTAGATGCGCTTGATAGCCTCCACTATTGTTATCATGATATAAAAGGAGCAACAACTTTTGAATCCATGGAAGGCTGTGATATAATGATTTAGGTAAATTGGTTACTATTGGTTGCTACAAGAAGATGGAAATAAAATTTATTACAGAAAAATTAAATAATAAAAAGTATGTGATTAGACAAATTAACATGTATACGATATGAATTGCAATAAGTACATTTTTTAATATGACAACGCAAGTGTCATATTAAAGCAGTAAAATAAAAAAGTTCGTGCTTTAGAATAAGCCAAGTTTCCGGACTTAAATATTATAGAAAATTATTGGGGAAATTTAGCAAAAGCTGTATACCAGAATGGAAGACAATTTACAAATATTGATAGAAAGAACTCATAAAGTCTATAAAAAAATCTAGAAAATTTATAAAAACCTATAAAATCATTAAAAAGCTATGAATCTTTGCCTTAAAGAATGGTTTTCGTTATTAAATGGAGATCATTCTAAATATTAAATAATTATCAAACTCGTTTCATTTCTTTCTATTCATTATTTTTCATGAAATATGCTAGCATTTTGACTCGCTAAGTATTAAAATATTTCTATCTTTTTTTAATAACAAGATGTATTGCAGAAAAATTAATTTATATTATATATATATATATATATATATGTATATATATATATATATATATATATATATATGTTAATAAAAGCATTACGGAAGAATGCATCTAAAAAAAGAATATAACAATACAATTTTGAATCATTTGTTTAATTAAAGGAAATTTAATAATTTTTAGAGTACGCTATCTATTTCTATCTTATCCTGGGATGTATAGTTTTAGTTATAAAAAATAGATATATTTTCGTTATTTTTGCAACATTAAATTTTAAGTGTTTCACTAAGCAAAGAAATAGTTGATATTTATACCAATAATAGTATATTAGTTTTCGTCATCCTTTGGTTCTAATATAATCTTTAGCCAAGAATCTCTCCTTCATTTCCATTTATTCATGACAAAGTCACATGTTAGATAGTTTTGAAATAGTATAAAGAAGGATTAAATAGTACTTACAAAATTTAAATATGTTATTTTTATTGATTGATAATAAAATAAATGTAAATTCATTTAGTTTACTCATGAAAAGTTTTATATATTATATTAATAAATTATACAGAGTGTAGCACGTAACTGTCGTCACGATTATTCAGACACTTCTGATCGTGTGATAAAAAATGTTTTAAACAAAAATTAATCAGTTTCTAGTTAGCTATAAAGTAATATAAAAAATTCCAAAAACTTTTTTTTTCGATTAAAAAATCAAGATCACATTGATTTTTTTTAATGGCACTGTGTATTTTTGACTTCATAGGATTGTTGCTTCTGAAGAAACGAATTCAACGACCTACTATACTATGACCTTCAGATGTCTTTGACTTCAGAAATTTAGGTTTAATCAACAGAAATTGTTCATTGTAAATTTTTCATAAAAATTATGTTCTCTAAATCAGTGAGGATTAATTCTGAACCAGAAATGATATCTGACGGTTAATTACACATTATTTGGATACTTTTGTCGGTTCAACGGTTTGACACTACAGTACAAGTTTAATATTTTTTCATAACATTAATATCAATATGACTTTCACTCTACCAAGTTACAATTGTTCATTTTGCTAAGACAATTTTGATATTCAGTCTTAATCAGTCAGTACAAAACTAAGCATGTATTTTAATAGTGAAAAGGTAAATATGCTGCTTATGCTCGATAAATGTGATAGAAACGCACGTAGAGCTGCAAGTATGTACGCTACAAAATATCCAGAGAGACGCCACCCGTGTCCAAAAATGTTTTATAACATTGAAAAGTGTGCAAGAGTACATGCTATGAACTATGCTATGACTGAAACAAAATAATTTTCGATATTAACGTTTCTGTTGATTGAACTAAATTTCTGAAGTCAAAGACATCTGAAGGTCATAATATAGGTTTTTTCAGAAGCAACAATCCTGTGAAACCAAAAATACATGGTGTCATTTAAAAAAACCAATGTGACCTTGATTTTTTTAATCGAAAAAAAAGTTTTTGGAATTTTTTATATTATAATTTGTAGCCAACTAGAAACTGATTAGTTTTTGTTCAGAACATTTTTTGTCACATAATCAGAAGTGCCTGAAAAATTGTGGTGACAGTTACGTATCACCCCCTGTATATTAATATATTATACTAATTAAATATAAAAATATGTCTTTTCTTAATAGTGGTTTTACGTCCTATCTATCAGGAAATAATTAGCAACAATATCGTCTTTCTTTTTTTTTTCTTTTTGCTTTGAAGCAAATTGAATCTCAGTTATTGAATCCAGTTATTGGATCCAGTTATTGAATCTCAAATCTTGCAATACAGATCTATATTTTTTAGCTACGGCAGAATATTTTTCATATGTACTTGGAATATTATAGCTATATCAAAGTTGACTTTGTATATAGTTCTTTGACATGAAAATTTTGCTGCATTCGTAGAAGTGTTTGATTGTAAAGAATATGATAAAAAGGTTCGTTAGTTATCTTTGTTTGAACTTCATCTCGTTATTGTTCTGATTAAGAATTCTAGATATTGGTTTATTAGTTTTTTTTTAGAAAGAACAATCAATCAGTACTTTTGCAAAACGCAATTCTCATCTAAGAATGTGTCTTTCTCTAAATAGTGAAGAAGTAATTCCAAAAATTATTGGAATAGTTTTCTATTTTTAGAAAATTTCTTCTAAGTCTCGACAGTTGATACTAGTCGAGATCCTTTGAAAACTTAATTTATGGTATGGCTGTGTGGGCAATAAAAGAAGTAGGTTTCTTAAGTTTGAGACATATGCAAGCATTCTTTCTATGAGACGCTATCAAGTTCGTGTTGGATGACCAACCTGGACAATATTGAATGTATGCAAATACTAACAATAAGCTAGCAACAGTCCACATAAAAGTGGACTGTGAATAGTTAGTCATAAGGACAAGATCCAATAGTTGGTCATCTATGCTTCTTCCCCTTTCACTTGACGATGATAACCCAATATATATAAGGACATGCTTTAGAGACATTCACGCTTTCTTAAAACATTTTAAATCATTATAGATTCATTCAATATCGCTAACTCATAAAACATTTTAAAGCATTGTAGAGACATTCTATATCGTTAAGAGGATTAGACATTCATCATATTCTAAGACATTCTAAATCATTTTATATCATTCTATTTCATACACGACCACGACTGTAAGAGAATAAACTCTTTTAAATAGTAAGCGTGTTGACTCCATTACACGGAATCCAACATTCGTACTGTCTGTTTTAAGCTATTTTGATTATAAATTATGAAAATTACTTTCTATTATGGAATTATTTTCTATTATACGAATATACATATATCTTTTAATAAAGCAGCGCAAACATTTATATTAAATCAACGAATCAGCCAAATATTTTTACTATTAACAATTATTGATTTCATGATATACGAAAAATATAATAGGAATCTCCTATTTATCCAATCGTTATTTAATTTATTCATATAGTCTGATAAAGGATGATCGAGAAATGAGGCAACTTTCTCATCGATTTTGAAACTAATTTTGAATAAATAATAGTTTATGATGAGACATAATTCACTATGAATTTATACCGAGAATTTGTTTCTGAAATATATGTACATATATCTATTAATATATACGTATGTTTCAATATACAAATTTTTATGCTCATCAGATAATTTAAAAAATTGTTCTCTAATTGTTTCATTGATTAACTAATTCTTTTAAATATTAGTTTTACATAAATAATAATTGTTAAATTTGAATTTGAATTTTATTTTATTTTTCTTTTATTATTAATAGAAAATGGTTCGAGGATGGACAAAAAATAAAATATTTTTAAAATATGGAAAGAAAAGAGATAAATATAATAAAAAGAATGGACGATATTGAGATGGTTGCTTCGGGAGAAGAATTGATACCATATTAAGTGAGACATTTTGAATTTTAAAAATGTGGATTTAAATTCTTCATTAGCAGTCACCGAAACTGCTAAGAATAATTTTTTAAATTATCTAACATAAAAATTTGCATATTGAACTAACATAAATATGGATTATACATTAATTGTCGACTCAAGTTGAGAATTTCTTACGATTGATGTCTCATCATAAACTGTCACTTATCAGTTACAAATCGAAGGATCAGGCAACTTTCTTGGCCATTGTAGGGGACACAACGACAACATCATAAATATATCGTCTTCAACGACGTAACCTAGAACGTAGTACTATCGGGGCCATGAGGTAATTGTCAAAAAACCTCTCATGGGCCTGACAGTGCAGACTGCAGAACAATATACTTTCCCTTGACCGGAAAGGATACAAAGAGAGTCGTAGAAACACAGTAACACAGTTAGTTTTCTAATATTGAAAGTCCACGTAGGTATCTTTCCGCGTGTGCTGCCTGTGCGTGCCTCCTACTTTCCCTCTCGCAATCTCGTTATCAATAATTAGTGTTTGGACTATTGTCCCCTCTGTACATACTTGTATATATTAGTTCAATAAAAACTCTGAGAAACACCAAAGCCATTCTTTAATTTTTTTTTTGTTTTATATATATCTATATCATTATATTCAACATTGTCCTTCTCATGGAGTAATGAGTATAATTCCTTTTTTCTAGATAGAAAGAATAAGTTTTTATATTAGAATTTAATTTCTCTTTAAGCTAAGAATTTTAATTCAATGATTTAAAAAATTCAATTCGAAAGCAATTAAAAATTTATTAATTTAATTATTGTTAAGGCCAAGGACACGTGAAGGCCCCCACACACGTTGCGCGACGATGCATGCGTCGATTCCTAGTTGTATGCAGCTCGACATCGGTGAATCGGCGTCAAAAGCATCACTGATGCAGGAATGAACTCCTAGCATTAATTGAACAAAGAAAGTCCGTTTTGGATTTCGCTATCCCTGTCGCTGTCTGACTGTCGTAATACGACGAGCCGGATCGAAAATTTTCATTTTTGAATAACTTTTGACTCGTAAAAGATATTGCAATGAAATTTGTCATAAATATTTATAACAAATATTCAATGACATACAATATGGTATATTTTATGTTTGTTTAATCGCAGTGCCATAAATACTTATGACATGGATATGCTCCAACTCAGCGTGATAAATCAGGAATTTGACCACTTAGAAAACTCCAAACAAGGTGTTCCATAAATTTGTCCCAAGTGCGACGAAATCTTCCGCACTATGGAGATCATCATGTTATAACAAGTGCGTACTCATGGAATTATATATGCAGCGGAATAGTTTTCAGAAAATGATCATTTTCAGAAATGCTGCTTCATTCTTATGAGTGGCGATGTGATTCAAGGCTTGATAAAAGCGATGACATATATTCACCAAAAAGAGTTCAGTTAAACAGTTGCAAAAGAATATTCAGTTATTAAATTTTCACACTTAAACAGTTAGTCATATAAAAGTTCGTTACAGTTAGTCAGACACAGTAAAAGGAATATCATGACAGTAATTATACAGTGTTATATAATGTTCCTACGTTACAATAATTGTCAGTTAGTCAAATAAGTTAACAATAAATCATAGGTTAACAAGAACCATCATAGTCATTCATTTCCCACATGATTCTTCGAACGCCAAGATCCCCAAGGGATATAAGCAAAGGTATATGCATGATCGACATCAGTCGTGATTGTCCTTAACAGATATACATACATTGAATTTTTAATTTTTAACAATCCTGTTAAGAATACTAATGTTAAAATCAACAATCCTGTTTCGCAATGATAAAAGCGAACTACTCATATGTATTACAAAATACTTAATGTTAACTTATTTTAATAAAATAAATATATAAAATTATTGTGAAGCATATGTAGTGCATGGTGTTAGTAGTAATTAATAGTTCCTTCTACAGTACATCTATGCTTTTATGGACTGTATTTCGATCTAATAATGAATTAGAATATTCAAATAACATACATATGTATGTGTGTGACATTAATGTGAAGTAATCAAATTATTTCTCTGATTTTAGTCCACAAAATTTTTATTTGTAAAATAAAATAACAAATACGGTTGATTATATTAAACTGTTGAATTCCGCGTAATAGAATTAACACACGTATAATTTTAAAGAGGTTTATTCTTTGTTACAATCGTGGTCGTATACAAGATCTATTGTCGGACTTTAAAGAATAGAATGCTCTAGAATGATTTAGAATGATTTAGAATGCTCTTATAGAATGCATTTGCTTGTTCCAAGCATGTCCTTTTATGTTTTTGGTTATCATCATCTCCAAGAGGAAGAAGAAAGAGCATAGATGACCAACTACCGGATCTTGTGACTGGATCTTGCCCTTATGAGTAACTATTTATAGTCCACTTTTATGTGGACTGTTACTAAATCAGTGTTTGCAAATTCATTGTCCGGGTTGGTCATCCAACAAAACCATAACAAAAAGATAAAGAATATGAAAAAAGAACCGCATTACATATGCATGAATAATATCACAATACATTGAAACAAATGGCTGTTTCCTTAAATCATTGTAGTTTTAAGAATTTTAAATACAATGTAAATATAACTATCGTTATTGCTCTGAATAATAGTCTATATCAGTTTAATATTATAATTTTAATAATGGTCTATATCTATATTTAAAAATATCTATATTCAAAAAAATTTTTTTTAATTATTTACTCAGAAGATTTCTCACAGAAGAATATTATCAAGATATCTGTTATTCTGAACAACTTTATTTTATAAATGTTACCGCTTTTCGGCTTTATTTTTTGAGATATAATTTATATTTTAAAAATATAATTTATACTTTTTCAATGATTTCAATGATTTTTGAATTTTTAACAGCACATTCAAGATTATACATTTAATTATTTAGAATTTTACCGATTTCGAACCTTGAAATACATTCTTAGGGGTACATTTTTCTTGAATCTCCTAGATAATTTATCTATTAAGTCATTTATTTTGTGAATTATTTCAAAATCATGGTAAGGCGAAAACCGATCGATAATTTTTGTGACTCAATTCCAAATGTTAATGGTATGATACATAGTGACAAAAATATTTCAAAATATTTCAGAAATTAAAACATGTATAGGGAAAAGTTGTTCAGAATGGTGATCTTGACAATATATTTTAAAGACATCAAAATCAATAAGGAATCCCTAAAGTAAGTAATTACTAAAGTTAATTATTTTTAAATTAAAATAATTTTAAATTAGATGATCGAACTAATATAACTAATTTTTTTTTCATTCTTTTTAGTAATATATAGAAGAAGATATATTATAAATTCTTTAAGAAAGTAGGTTAGGGAAAGTACTAATAATCTTATTAAAAAAAGACATATTTTTCTTTAGTAAGTATAATAATATAACAAAAATATAATAATATAATAAATATTAAAAATATAATAATATAATAAATATTAAAAATATAATAATATAATAAATATTAAAAATATATAAATATACAGTATATTTATTAATAGTTATAATATTTTTTAATATGTTCATTTACGTTTCAGGTAAAATTTTACTTAAATACAGATACATCCCATTAGACCTTTTATGAAATATTTATAAAAATTCGATCCACTTTGATGTTTCCATCTTCCTAAGTATATACTTATTAGAGATTCATTTTCTTTATGTCGTTAATAGTATTAAAATAACTTAAAAGTAAGAATGCCAGTTATTAGTAATTAAAAATTGAAAAATGATCACATTGAAATAGAAAGAAAAATTAAATGCCGAAATACGTTACTAAAATTATACAATTATAAAATCAAAATTATAATTATAATAAAAAATATATAAAATTATAATGTAAATAAATAATATATAGTATACATAGTAGACAAAATAATAATTTTTGTTCTTATATTAAATTATTCACATAAACGATACATCATAAGAGTCAATTATCTTATCTTTCAAAATTTTAATACTGAAATATTAGTAATTCATCTTTAAAGGAGAGAGCGTCTATTAATTCTGTCTCGATATGAAATATCTTAATATTATATAAGATAGAAAAATAGCATGTGACAGTGATATCGATATTCAACGCGACATTTTAGTTTACATTTTACACGTCTACCAAATATGCAGTGCAATAATTATTTTTCAATAATTTATCTTTTCAGGACGTTTTCGATTTTCCCTGCAAAATGCAAAAGAAATATTTTGTTAAAGAAATGTTTTATTAAAGAATTACTATAAATATGATTTACATTTCATTCAATATGATGAGGATTAACGATGCAGATTAACATTCTCTTTTAATCATCTTTCTTTAAATCTTACATAAATAAATTTTTTAACTTTTATTATCTTTTTAAGCAAAAATTAATACGATTATATGTGGAATTCATAATGCATTCACTAAAATTAATGAAAATCAACAAGAAATTGATTACATAATGTATTCATAAATATCAGTTTCGTACATATAAGAATGCTTTAAAATAGATTTGTCAATATTCAAATCAAATTGCTTCCATGTTTTAGTGAATCAAGCATTATTTTATATTACTATTGTTTTCAATTATTTAGTTAATTTTTTCATAAAATATTTGCAACATGTTCTTTTTTTTCGGACTGTAATTGATATTAATCCACTTCATAAAATAAACTTTTGTAGATTTCTATAAGTAGAGAGTAGGCAATATTTAATCTATAACTTCTTTTACAAATTGCAGTTAGTAATTACAGTTTACAATTAGTCGCCTACGAAATAAGAATATTATCTTTCTCTTCTTTTTACGAAGTAGTCAAACATGAATCTTAGGGTTTAAAGATCATTATATCAAATATCTTTTAAATTACATTACATTCATTGTTATAGTATATATTATAGTATATCAGATTTATAGTATGTAGTATATCAGAAATATTTGATTTGATTTTTAAATAGTATGTTACCGAATTCCATATACAATATTACAGATTTCATTTTTGTGAAAATTATGAAAATAGCAGTTATTTGTTTTTGATGCATCACGAATTTATGCCAAAAATACGTTTTTTGTTTATATTTTTCGAAATTAAAAAAATTAAAAATTAAAAAATGTTTGATCGTCAATCCGTAGATAATATTGTTTATGTCTGAATTTTTTTCGCCTTTTTGTTGCAGTTAGTTCTGTTTGGCTGGAATCATGCACATAAGCAATGTAAAAGAAAGTTATGTAAAAAGATACCGTTAAAAAGTTAAATAAGAGCCCTCTTTTTTTCTTTTTTAATGTTGCTTTTTATAGTTCATAATGTGTTAAAATAAACCACAAAAGCTTATGTCAATGAAATATGTACTTTTCTTATTAGCCCTTCAAACTATTCATAATTTTTAGGCCCGTCAAACTGTCCTGCCGCCTTAAGGTTATCATTTAAAAAAAAAAGGGTTAGATTCTTATCAGCCTCACCTCTTGTCACAAATATGCAGAAAAGTATTGAACACATCAACCCTGCCATCCCTACCAAAAACTGGTATAGCGTTTTCGCTGATAGTTTGATCAACAGGCAAGATAATGATAAACAAGACACGACAACTCCAACGAACAACGCATGCTCCATCGCAAATCCCCAAGCATTTCCACCCATCATGACGCCCAAAAAGACCCAGCCACCCTCCCGTCTATATTCACGGCAATGTAAACCACGCTAAGCTTATCGATGCCCTAAAAGACAAGTACAACGATGCTTTCCAAGCAAAATATACTTCCGGCAAACTCAAAATCATGTTCACTAACACTAACGATTTTTTCGAATTCTAAATAATCTGCCTAAAAGAGAATATAGAATTTCACACTTATACAATTAACACTGAAAAAATTCTGATAGTACTCCTCAAAGATATCAATCCGCCTTTTCAAACTTAAAATATGCAATAATTTTAAATCCTAAGGTCTAAATTCCGTGCGTAGCATCAAAATTCTCACTTACACTAAATACTCGATATATCTCATCACCTTCGCTCCCGGAAGCAAGTTAACCACGTCAGATACGTGGAACATCTGAAAACATATTGGGAAAAATTCCCATAAACCAACCATACAGTGCTTCCACTGCCAAGCTGACGATCACACCAGCTGTAACAAGAAACCAGTTTGCATCAAATGCGCTGGTCATCACGACACAAAATCCTGTAATAAAACACCTGAAACTACCCCAACATGTGCCAACTGCAAAGGCGCGCACCCTGCAAATTATTCAAAATATCTTACTAGTCTTTTTGGTAAAAAAGACCGCTGGCAACGTGAAAACTCAACACACGCAGCAATTCCTTCCACCTTCATCCCTTCACAAAATTTCCCCCATTTCATTCCCAGTACAATCCCCATCTCCTCCCTCCACCTTTAGACAAAGTACAAAATAAAACAAGGAATATCGTACGCAAGAGTGGCATTATCTCAACTATTCCCACAGTCTTACTTTCTGAATTCTGAATAACTGAATTTTCGACCAACACAAATCTATCCGACCAAATTAATGAGCTCAACTCAGCAGACCAGGACCAGTTCCTCAAAATCGTCCAAAAATATTATATGAACTGCACCAATAACCACGAAAGAGTCAGAAGTATTACTTAATAGTAAAAGAATTCAACAATGGCCAGCCATAGAAATCCCATTAGTATCATTCTGTGGAACACCACAAGCATTAAGAACAAAATAAATGAACTTTACAAATTCCTTATACCATAACATATATTGCAATTATCACCGAATCCTGGCTCACCCCAAAAAACATCATGAAAATTCCAAGCTACAGAATATTCAGATAAGACGGATTATCAAAAACAAGCCAAGAAGCGAAGTACTAATAGCTAATACACAAGAATATCACAGCCAACTCCCACAACATAAAAATACTAACAATCAAGATCAAAACAGCCTCCAGACTAACCATTGGAGCGGCATACTCCCCCGCTTCCCCCAAGCTAAACTCAACTCCACTGACTTGGATGCTATCATATCACCACACGTGTCTGGTCACTATATCATAACCGGCGACTTCAACGCGAAGCATTGCTTGTGAAACAACACGAATAAAAACAAACGGACCAAGAATCACGCAAACTCCACAACTATCATATGATTCGCAGCTTTACTTACATACTCACAGGAAATCAAACTGCATTCCTTTCAACATTGATATCTTCCTAACAAACGTCCTTTTTTTATACAACTGTAGCACCAAAGACGAACTATCGTCAAACTACCTACCTGAAGCTCTTTTACTCAAAACTCGAAACAACACAAGATGCCAGAACTCATCAGTACAGACCGACTGAAGTGCTTTCACAAAAAACCTCGCTCAAAACCAGACTCAAAATAAATCTCCAACTACAGACCACAGTCGATATAGGCGACGAAATCAACAACCTCACTCACCAAATACAAAAATTCTTCTGCGATGCGACCCACAAATCCCAAAACCAAAATCAACCACCCCGCGGATCAAATCTCCGAGACCTTATCAAACAAAGAAACATATAGAAAAATATTCCAAAAAACTGCCTCCTCCATAAATTACACAGAAATCTGCTCTTCAACCTCATCCATAAGCACATTTTAGAATCAAGAAACTAAAAATGGTAAGACATTTCCAATCATAAAGAAAATGGAACACTGGCAAACGTACAAGAGGCACAAAAATCCGAATGTGCACACTAAGATCGCCTGCAATATCCTTTGCTACACAAACGAAAAAGAAACAGAATGTCTTGCTGAAAGCTTCGAAAAAACACATAACACCGCACGGAATACACAATCCCCCATCGATCACGGAATCGAAAGTTTAGCAACTTTTTTTATATACGAACCGAACTACACATAATAGCACCCTGAAAAGTACCACTTAGCAGATAAAAAAATTTAATCAAGAAACTCCCCAACAACAAACTCCCCTAGACCGGATATAATCTCCACAATTGTACTTAAAAAATTTCCAATCAGGCCCACCATTCAATTATACTACATATTCAAAACTTGCCTTAAACTCTATTATTTTCCTACGGAAAATCGCCAAAGTAATTCCAATCCCAAAGCAGGAAAAACTCGCCAGCTACCGGCCGACCAGCCTCCTGAACACTATTAGCAAGATATCGAAAAAAATCATCCTCATCCACCTACTAACGTATGTCAAGAACAACAACATAGTCATCCCATAACAGTTTGCTTTCAGAACAAAACATTCCTGCATTCAACAACTACAAGATGTCATGGAACACATTACCTTAGAAATGAACAAAAATAGATCAATACAACTTATCTTTTTAACCTCGAAAAAGTTTTCAATTCAGTCGACACAATGCCCTCCTAATTAAACTACAGAGAATAAATATCTTACCCTTTCTCAACATAATAGCCAATTATTTAAAAAATAGAACATTCTACGTTTCAATCAACGGTACTTCATCAACCACCAAAAGCATCATTGCGGGAGTACTGCAAGGTTCTATCCTAAGCTCGTTCCTATTTATTCTTTATATAAATAACATCTCAAGTATTCCAAATTTCCACTTAGCAGTTTATGCCGATAATACTTTGCCTCCTCATGGTGCCCCAGAAACGCAACAAAATACTTTACACCTTAATGAGCTTCAAGAATATTTCCGTAAATGGAAACTTACAGTTAACCCAAGACGCAAGCCATCACTTTCACCAGCACCTCAAGCCCACTGATCAAGTTATCATCAAAACGTTATCAAGTAGATCAAAACTTCCATGGTCAAATACGTCGGCATACACCTAGACACAAAAAGCACATGAGCTTTTGCAATAACTAAAATAACAAATTTGGCTTACCCTGCTCTTAGCAGACTGTATCCGCTACTACCAAGAAATAGCAAATTCAAAACCAGGATAAAAGTAAACTTATACAAATTGTATATAGTATTATACAATTATAGTATATATATATAATTGTATATAATTGTATAGCAGCTAAGACACACAGCGAGATTCAAAAGATACAAAATAAATTTCTGCGCATTATCTTGAACAAACCATACCAATATACGAATTCCATGCAATAGCTCACATATAAACAAGACTACATCAAAAACTCACTCGAAACTCACTCGAAACCGCTTATCCAGAGCATCAAAATCCACTGATCAACCGAACAGGAAATTACAATGTCAATGACATCTCACTGAAAATCAAAAGAAGACTACTAAAACACGCAATTAACATAACACGCATAACATAAACCCGAACAGAGTCATACTCCACGAAGAAATTAATAGAGATATGTAGGTTTTTCGAAAATTTTCTTGCTATCCCACCAACAAATAACCATATAAATCCACTTTTTCCCCAAAACATCAACACAACTAATTTCCATGTTTTTATAGATTAAAGGGTAAGACTGCAAGAAAATCACTCACAAGCCAAAAAAAAAACGGGAAAGTTAGTGCATCGTTACGTATAAGCATTGCGTTGTCAATACGTTATTAACTCAAGAATACGTTGTTAACTCAAGGATGCGCTATCATTATAATTCGGGCTATAGTTCAACATTTGCTATACCACATTCGAGCAATAGTCACTCTTTTGCTGTACTGTCATATATGTACGTGAACAATCGTTAGAAATTGGTCAGATGATCAGTTATAATTTCGACGTCCGATACGCGAATCTAACACTTATAAAATATACAGTTCATTTACTGCGATCTCCGATCATCTATCGGAATCGTTCTCTCATAATACTTCATCACACGATTGCTATCCGCCTCAGATACAAGTGCGCGAATTGGTGCTTGATACATCGTGCTGTAACACACGAATTTACATGTTCGAAAAATTTCAATAAAAATCTCCTATCATAACAATCAAATGTATAATATTTTTATTAACATTTTTATTAATTTTGTTATAATTATAATCTTTTTGTTAACCTTAATAATTATTAAATTTACGACATTAATCATTTAGATGTCAAAATTTAGAAATGTAATAATTAGTTGAGATATTGGATGTGAATTTTTCGTTTCCTACTTAAGATTGCAATTTAATTTATTTATTCATAAAAATAATTTTCCTTTTTTCGTTAAAAACTATTTACATTACGAACAATTTGATTGTGATTTTCACCAACTTTAGACTAAAATATGACAAAAAAATTTACATCAGTCGATCAGAGATGATTCTCTTCCACATAACACGATTAACATGAAAACTTTTTTTGTAAGTTCTTATATCTTACATTGTATTTATTTCAACTAATGGAGCAATAGAGAAATAAAATAATTACAAATAAATGAATTATGTTAGTATAACATAAATGAATTAAATGAATATAAATAAATCATTTATATATTAGTATAACTAGTAGAAAAGAATTAAATCATAAACAAGGGAAAGCTAACTTTAGATGGATAGCACCGCACGAGACTTATCCCATATATACATATCCCGCGCGCGCGCGCGCGCGCGCGTGTGTGTGTGTGTGTGTACTGACAGATGGAACACTATTGAGGTTACTACTAAGTATAAATATAAATATAAATATAAATATAAGTATAAATCAAATATAATACTATATAAGTATAAATCAAACTATGCGCTCCTATAAAGAATGTGCCTTTGCTTTCTGTGACATGCATGTCGCACATATATATTGTAGCAATATCATAACTATATGTATCTACATGTATATCAAAGATACTTATCTTATACGTTATTATCTGAATATCATATGTTTCATGATATTTAAACATTAAACAATGAATTTTGGAATTTATTATCCGTAAAATATATATAGGCGAACATGAAAGTTTATATAGATCTATCAAATTTCAAATATATAAAACAAAAAAGGAAGGATTTTGAAAATTTTACGAATTTTAAATAATTTCAAATTATTGATTACAAAATAATTTAGATAAAAATAGACCAATTACAAAATCTATTCGAAAATGTTGATAACATTTCTTGCATTTATTTAATATATAAATTGAAAATATTATTATACGAAAATTTTTATGATAATAAATAATCACATGGTAATATAATTATACAGTAATATGATTATGTAAAACGAATAAAATTTATTTTAATTACAGTTATAATAATTGGAAATGCCTTCATCTAGATACATCTAGTAGTCATCATGAGGTATATCTATCAAAACAGAACAAGTATTATTTCAAACTTTTTTTTTGAATATTCAGTAGTTGCGAATATAGCTATGTGGAAAGATTAAAATAGGACATCCTGTATATAAACTTTTGTAACTGATTAAACAATTATTAAACACTGCATATGTTTAACGTAGAATTATTTTTTTCAGTAAAATAAAACTAATGGAGGAAGTACAGCAATGAGATCTATATGCTTAATTAATAACAATTAAATTAAGAATAAACAATAGACTTGTAAGATAATTTCTTTTTATCTTCAAATTTAAAGATTTGCTTATTTACTTTGTTCTGTTTTTTTAATTGATTAACAATTTGAAAGTTATTAACGTTAATTATAAATAACATTAGATTTGATCTTATCATAATGAAACTTCAAATTCGTTAATAAAAACGTTAAATTTAAAGTTTATAAGTAAAATATGGTAATACAATACCATCATATCGTGCCGTAGTTAATTAAATTTAATCAGTTGTCTAATCGATTACGTTTCGAGATACGTTTCATTTATTAATATCAATATAGCATAGAAAGATAGACTAACTTGTCTAGTAAATAGACACGCTCCAATCTTATAGTATTGTTGGATGACCAACCCGGACAATATTGAATGTATGCAAATACTAACAATAAGCTAGGAATAGTCCACATAAAAGTGGACTGTGAATAGTTAATCATAAGGGCAAGACCCAATAGTTGGTCATCTATGCTCCTTCCCCTTTCACTTGACGATGATAACCCAATATATATAAGGACATGCTTTAGAGACATTCACGCTCTCTTAAGACATTCTAAATCATTATAGATTCATTCAATATCGCTAACTCATAAAACATTCTAAATCATTATAGAGACATTCTATATCGTTAAGAGCATTAGACATTCATCATATTCTAAGCATTTTAAATCATTGTATATCATCCTATTTCATACACGACCACGACTGTAAGGGAATAAACTCTTCTAAATTGTAAGCGTGTTGACTCCATTACACGGACTCCAACAGTATGAAAAATTAATCCTTTCACTTTGAAATTTAAATAGTAATTTCAGTGAAAATCCAATCCATTTCTTACAAAAGTATTCTCCTTTTGAGGTTTTTTTTACCTATAATCCACTAACATAATTATTATTTGATATTTATAATTTATTTTTGAGTTGTGTCCTATAATATATTTGTTTTTAAAATTACTATTTAAATGTTCTTTCAACGAAAAATATTGTATGATTAACAAATTTCTAAAAATTCGTCGATTTGTTAGATGTTCATGCATTGGAGAGATAACAGTGGATGCTAATGAATGAATGAACATTCTGATCTTTGTCATTAATCTCTTTTGGAGTATCCAAGCTTGTTTAATTTTTATAAACTTTTCATTCCTCAATGATGTGACTATTTTTTCAATAATATCATCACTGGAAACATGATGGATCTGAATTTCTTCACAAGAATCAGAATGTTTATTCATAGAGAAAAAGTATGTTACCGTCGCTCCATTTATTGTTAGTTTCCAAAATAGTTTAATTTCTGAAATCAAAAATATTTTTGTCACCTTATATCGTTTGGAATATGCTTGCATTAATTAATACTATCAATATAGGCTTGGATTAGATTTGGATTAGATTTAAATGCTGCCGGAGAAGCAGAAGCCCTAATGCTAGTGTTGGATTCCGTGTAATGGAATTAACTTATAATTGAAGAGGTTTATTCTTTGTTGTAATCATGGTCGTGTACAAAATCTATTGTCGGACTTTTGAGGAAAAGAATAGAATATGACTTGCTTCTTCCAACTTTTATGTGGATTGTCACTAAATCAGTTTTTGCATTCAATATTGTCTGATTCAATATTGTCTAGGTTGGTCATCCCGTATATATTGGTAGCTTTAACATCTTTATATTTATTTCTAAAATTATGTTATTTAAATGTTCTTTCAACAAAAATATATTGTATGACTAAAAATTTATTGATTAGACGTTCATGCATCGATAACATTATAAGTATTAAATAATAACTACAATTCATATTAAACTTTATATTATATCAATATTCGAAATTAGAAATACTTCAGTCATAATGTTATAAATTTAAAAAAAGCAACTATTCGACTTTTAGTAGCATTGTCGTCAAATAAAAATTTAATTGTATAATCTGCATAATGCATTTTACGAATATTTTACGAGTAAATACGTTCTATGTTTCGTTTCTTACAGTGCATTATTATGTGGATTAATAAAACTTATCTTATGATTGTGGATTAATAAAATTTATCTTAAGATAAGTGATATCCTTCTTTGTCTAAATTTTATGTTCTTTTAAAGTTAAAGTTCTTTTAAAGTAATCAATAGGCATTTAAACCTAATCCAAGTCTATGTTGATAGTTTTAATTAATACAAATATTCCAAACATTAGAGACATAATATAAAGTGTTAAGGCCAAAAATACATTTATGGTATGGATGTGCTCCAAGCCGGCGTGGCAAATCAGGAATTCCATTTGACCACTTAAAAAACCCCAAACTAGGCATAATTTAGTCAATCTCAAGTGCGACAAGATCTTCTTCATCAGAAGTTGCCATGTCATAAACATATTCAAAGGATTACGTGTGCAATGGGCCAGTTTTCGGAAATCCCACCCCAACCGAGTTATTCTCATGGACGGCGATGAGAAATTTTGGAAACCTTCCCCCCCTACTTCTTGATTGGTCTTAACACATCCCTCGCTCTACAACTCATTAAAGTCTTTTGAAAAGAGTAATTCAAGGCTCCACGTTATAAGGGAGGATTTTGAGGAAATACGGCAGAAGTTATGAAAAGTTAATAGTATTCGATGGCAGTAATCATCAGTAAATCTTTAACATTTTGAGCAAGCAGACACCATCAGGCTTATTACACAATAAAAATAGTCCACATTAACTATAGTTCTTCATTTTCCTCATCAGTGGGTGGTCCTTCGAACCTCAAGGAATATACGCAGAGATACACGATCGACATCCTTCCTCCCCCATCAATCTTCCCCAACATAAGGTGACAAAAATATTTATGCGAATATTTTAGAAACTAAAGTCGAGTGATATAACAATATTCTACTAATTACTAATACGTTTTTTTGAAAAGGAATATATTTCTTTTTTAGGAAGGAATATAATTTTTTATTTTGTAGAAAATATATTAAAACATATAGTGTTACTTAGTTTAAGAGTTAATGTCACTTTTATATTTAATTTTATATTTTATATTTAATATATTTTAATTTTATAAATTTTATATTTAATACATTTATATAATTTAGATTTAGATTATATAAATATTTTATATTTACATTTTTCTTGTCTTACATACATTAAACTTGATGAAAAATTAAATTTGAAATATTTTTTAAATTAAACATTTATTGACATACCTTCATACTTTCGCACAAAAAATTAGAAAATCGTATCGATAATAAAAGAAATATCGAATTTCAATTTTAATTTAAACTCAAAAAAAAAGTTTGAGTTTGTCAAATTTGCACCACAATGTGTTGATTAAGAGAATAAAAATTAGACTAAAACACTATTTTATTTTAAGGACAAATTTATTTCATTGAACAGTAAATTACATAAGATTGTATAGTGCTGAAGAGATGTCGAATCCATGACTCTCCAACTTCGAGGTTTATGACAGGGTGCTGTTATTGAGCGAAAATTATAATTCGAAAAAGATTAAAATATATACTACTGAAAACTACCTAAATTACTATCGAATCATATACTATCTGAGTTCCGCCATCCAGATGTGCAGAAAATTAAATTTTAGTTTTCAAGAATAGCTTAACCGTGGCGTAAACTTAATTTAACAGTATCCTTCAAACCTCCAAGATCTAGCGCTCAAAAATCGTAATAATAAAATCGTATTAAAGTAAACCTAACACTTTGAAATCTTATAAAAAACTAAGTTTGGAATAAAATTATTTCTACCTGTAGATGCAACTTTAATATAAAGTAATATAAATTCAAGTGATCCCATTTAGAGTCACCTCATACGTATATTGTATAGAGAATTAAGAATTGATAGAGAATTAAGATTTGATAGAGAATTAAGAATTGATTAAAACATGTTTGAATTTATCATATTGTGTAGATAATATTAAGATTTGTTAAGTAATGTAATATTATTATTTTAAAATAATTATTAAATTAACAAAATTTGACAATGAGAAGAGTAATACTTGCTCATGCATTAAGATAATTACACAAAAATTAATTACATGAAAATTTAAATTACTCTAAATTTAGATTACTGAAAATTATTGAAAATCTTTCTGTAAATTTTTGTAATCTTCTTCATTCGATCTTACTATATTTTGTAACAAGTATTTATGGAGCGAAAAATTTCCTAATCTTTTGATTCTCTTTAACTTTTAAAAATTTTATTAAAATTAAGAAATTAAAATTAAAATTAAAATGAACATACTTCTGACAAATTTTATTTAATATTTTAATAAATCATTGTTTAAAAAATGTAACCTTTTTACATTATTTCGTAAATTTACTACTAAAAATACCAGTTACTTCGACGAAAATTGTTTGGTACAGAATTATCAGAAATATATATATATATATATATATATATATATATATATATATATATATATATATATATCATAAAATTGTAATCAGCTACACTATAAAAATATTATACTCCATTTACAGAATTGTGTAAATGATAAACCAATTTTTGAATGTTTGTCTATTTTCTTCTGATGAGAAAAGCGTAACTGATGTTATTCTTCACTTATCGCAAATTTTCATTGAAGAAATAATAATTTTTTTATTAAAAAAACGCTTTTTTAATATCTTTTTTAAAGTTTAAAATCTATTCTAAAGCTTTGAAAACTAGAAAAATACGAAGTATGGATACAAAACTAAAACAGCCAATAATCATTTGCCATTTTAATCTCTGACATTAATCAATAATATTAATTAATAATAATATACTATATAATACACATAATATAATATATAAAGCAGCAACGAAAACATTTTATATATTTCAATAACTATATACAGTAGAACTTTCCATATCCGAACGTTCTTTATCCAAATATTCTATCTGAACAGAATATTTTTCTTGCACTAAATGACATTATATGTATGTTTTTTTTAATAATTGTAAAATATGAATTTACTAAAATATGAGATACAAAATTTTACTAAAGAGAACTGAATAAAAAAAAATAACGTATGTTGTATGTTATACTTATATTCCGTGATAAATAAATATTTCGAATTGCTCTCGAGCGTTCAAACCGAGCAGGCATGTTTACCTTGCTCGCGAGTGCCGATCATACAATGTATAATAATACACTACTGTGATAATGTGCGCCGTAGTGTGGGTAGATTCCCCATCTCCGACACGCCATGAGTCACAGTGTGTGCATCAACAACGAGGCCTATACACAGATTCAAGCAATCAACTTATCATAAATCTATCAAATGTTCCAACTACACAAGCAAAATCCTACGCTACTATTACAATGTATAATTTTTTCCCAACTAAAAAGCAAATAATCCTAATCGACGCTATTGACAACAATGAAAGACTACGTACATGTTGTCTCTAAAGTCACTGGCTATCCGTTTCGCTTTCCGAATCTCTAACTGTCGTATCTGCATTTATCACGACAGAAAAACTACAGCACGAAACTTTGTAGTTAACCACAGAACAATAACTATCAATAACGTACATACTACTAACGTACGTATAGTCAGACCGTTAATCAATCCAACCCAGAGATTAATACTTTCAAATGTGTCACCGTCTATACCACACGAATACATAGAGAAATTCTTCACAAACACCAACATCATTAGAATGACATCCAAATTAACGTTCCTTCGAACAGGTATACAGGAAACAGGCTTTACATATATAATGAGTTTCAGAAGACAGGTCTTCATCAACCCAGACGACCTCCCAAAAATTCCCCAATCCTTTTTAATAAATCACGACAATATAGAATACACAATACAGAATTTTCGCGTCTACGGATAAACTTAACTATTCTATGCAAACAAGAAGATCACGTTGCTAAATATTGCAGCAATCCACCACAATCCACAGCAACAAACCAGGAAAAAACAATGGAATCTAAAAACAAACTGTCACAAGATGTAACGTACGAATACATGAATACAGCAAACAACATTAATATTCCTCCCAATATCTCAAACATAACTGAAATCGCAACCAATAATCGACGAAAAATCCTACCTGAAACAGACGATTTAATGGACTACGAACTTCCCAACTATAAAAGACCACTATTTGTGTCTACAAATCCCTGTTCGGAAGACGGAAACAAATACCCTTTCCTACCCCCGATCAACCCTAAGACCACCCTTACTAGTAATATCAAGGAATCAACGCCTAACACCAAAAAACGTTCTAAGCGTAGCTAAACGTTAACCAGGTTCATCGAAAAACTCGATGAAATGCTAAAACCGGTAAAGCTAACCCTTGATGACACAAAAAATAACTTCATCCTTAATTATTACCAATTCAAGAGTCTCTTTGAAAACGCGTGCAGACAATCCGATCGATATTATCAAAGACACTCAAGATACTAAGGCACTCCACATGATCGAAACAATCCACCTCTTACTCAAAGACAGAAGCCTGAAAAACAGAATACGACGGCTAGCTAAAAAACTAACACAAGACCATTATAGCTGCGAAAAACGACTCTTCAACTGCCGTTCATTCCCCGAATTGTTTCTCAGACTCTGAAAACGATTCTCCATAAAATCCTTTCATAAACTAAAAACTCAAAATATGCCAATAAAAATTATTCAGTGGAATCTAAACGGATTCTATAGCCAATTAGAATACTTACAAGATAACTACTAATACATAAGAAACGACCAGAAATCATTTGCTTACAAGAAACTAACTTTAAAGGATTAAGCTTCGGCAAAAACTACAAAGCTTTCACCAAAAATCGCACCACTGACTACGCTAGTGGTGAAGTAGCTATTTACATCAAGGACACCATTCACAGCCAAGCGATCACATCCAACCTTGAAGTTGTGGCTACAAGAGTTATGCTACCTACAAACTTACATATATGTAATATCTACCTGCCTCACAGTCAACATCTTGATGAAGATGAACTTACCGAATTTTTTTCCAATTACCAAAACCATTCATCATCACGGGAGATTTCAATAGCCATAATATTTTATGGGGATCCCACAAAACAGATACAAGAGGAGCTACTATAGCGAAACTAATAACCGAATTAAATTGCGATCACATTAAATGTTGAAGTTGTGGCTACAAGAATTATGCTACCTACAAACCTACATATATGTAATATCTACCTGCCTAACAGCTAACATCTTGATGAAGATGAAGTTACCCGAATTTTTAGCCAATTACCAAAACCATTCATCATCTTGGAAGACTTCAATAGCCATAATATTTTATGAGGATCCTAAACCTACCAAACACCAACAAACCAACCCATTCAACGACCGCATCCGTCCACCTTAGTGCAATTGACCTAACTCTCTGCAACTCGAGAATTGCTCAAAACATTTCTTGGAATATGGAAAGTAGTCTATTCGATAATGACCATTTCCCGATCAAGATCACATACCATACTAGCTACTGCCATAATACCTACAAAACCCTCAAGGTGGAAATTTGAAAAAGCCAAATTGAAATTGGACAACTTATCGCGAGTCTGTATCATTTTCCATTTCTCATTATATTGAGCCAAATCCGATCCAATCAGCCTCCGCTGACTTAGCCATTCCCAAAACCAAAACTATATTACCTCAAGCAACTCAAAATCCAAACTCACTCCATGATGGAATGAACAGTGTTCTGAAGCGGCCAAAAACTATAAGCCCACCTACAATTGATACAAAAAACACAACTCTCAAGAAAACCTTATTAACTTTAAAAAGTACAGAGCATTATCCCGAAAAATCATTAAAGACAGCAAAAAACAGTCATGATTAAGGTATACTTCATCCCTTAACTTATCCACCCCAACTACAGAAGTATGGGAAAAAATCAAGTCAATCAAAGGAAACAAAACATACCACACAATCCTTACCCTAAAAGAAGACAATTCCCCCACCACAGATCCAGCGAAGATGTCAAAAATACTAGCATCCATATTCCAGCAAACCTCTAGCAACAACAACCATACAAAAATATTCCAGAAGTATAAACTAGAAACCGAGACCAAACCACCATTATTGTCAAATATTGAACCCAAAACTAATTCACAGTCAATAGTGAACCTATCTCCGCCCAAGAACTAATGTACTTCTTAAGTAAATGTGGTAATACCAGCCCTGAACCCGACGGCATTCCAAACATTCTCCTAATCAAACTGCCACAAAACGCTATACTCTCAATATTTAACTGCATCATGATGTTTTTAATAAATATGGAACAAAGCAATAATAATTCCTATCCTAGAACCAACTCTAAATCGGTAGTGATAACATTCAGCAAACGTAGACACACCAAGCCTCAAAGGACAAGAACTAAAAGAGATATCTATAATCAAGCTACGAGGCCTAACTTTTGACTCCCGACGAATGTAGAAACCGCACATAAACAAACTTCGATCGGAATGCTACCAACGTCTCAACATCCTGCAAACAATTGCAGCAAACAACTAGGATGCAAATATGAACACCCTGCTACTAACATACAGAACAATAGTAAGAACTAAGATAGACTATGGATTTATTGTGTACAAATCTGCAAGCCACCAAACACTCAAAAACCTCGACCCCATACCATGCAACTAGGATAGCAGTGGGAATATCCCGAACCAGCCCAATTATTGACATCCTGAACAAAGCAATGGAAGAGCCTCTAAGAATTGGAAGAACGCATATAAGCATCAAGTTCGCTGCTAAAATCTCTAGCACTTCTCAGTACCCTGTGTTCTTAAACACCTTTCGACAAAACGCAGCCACCATCACACACCCGATAAAGAAAACCGCACTCCCATTCTACAATAGAATTTCCCAATACGAACATGACCTCAACACCAAGGTTATCTTGGCAAGTTCCACCTAGAAACCCCTAGAATTACAATCAATACTAATTTAGGCAAACATGACAAAAAACAAACCAACCCTAACACATTTAAATTCTTGTTCTGGGAACTATCCCAAAGATACCAAAACCATACACATATTTATACAGATGGCTCAAAAACCCAAAACATCACTGGTTACTCGATCGTCTCCGAACACTCAACCATAAAAGCCAAGCTTTACCAAGACGCATCCATCTGACCGCTGAATTTAACATACTAAAACATACTCTCGAAACCACAATAAAAAATACCACAATAAAAAATTCGCTATCTTCAGTGACTCCACAAATGCTATCGCTTCAATTTTAAACGAATGGACAAACAGTACAACCATCCACGAATGCCAAAACGCCTACATTTAATCAATAAAAAACAATAACTCTATTATAGTAATATGGGTCCCATCCCACACAGGAATTAAAATGAACGAGAGAGCGGACAACGGTAGGGAAGCAGCGAACTCGATAATCCCCTATCACAACATAACACTCGACTCTTTAATTGTCCACCTAAAGCAAAAAAGCAAACACCATTGGAACAACGAATGGAAAACCTTAGTGAAACCACGACTGCTAACCATAAAAATTGATTTTTACAAGAACGTAATACCACCCACTCTAAAAAGACGTGACCAAATCGTAATATCATGAATAATAATCGGACATACGAAAATAACACACACATATACATTCTGCGAACGGTGCAAGACGATCCTAACCATCTCATACTACAATGCGAAGTATACCTACTGCTAAGAAAGCAACTCAGCATCAAGCCCACCCTAAAAAACAACCTAATGGACAGGTGAAACATCATCAAGCCTGCTACAATATCTGAAACACACCAAGATCTACAACAACATATAAAAAATCCCTCCTTCTGATGTTAATAATCCATGAAGTTCATGCGACATAAAATAATTGATTTAAAAAAAATATTTCATTTGTGACGAAGATATAATTTTGACTGAAACAGCAAATAAAAATTATGAGGATGTATTTTTGTATCAGAACTAAAAAATAAGACAAATTAATAATCAACAAAAAGAATATAGTTCTTAAATATCGATGCAATCTCGTAATTTTCTTAATATCAGAAAAACGGTTATTTGACTTAAAAATTATATTACTTGAATATTTTTGAATCTTTATTTTCTCTATTAATTTGAAGTTTTATTCAAATAATATAATTAGCAAAGAAAAAAAATTGTTTATGAATTACTATAATAATAAAACAAAATAAACAATGTATTATGATTACGTGCGTTTTCTAAAAATCATTGTATTGACAAAAGACAAAGAAATAAGTAATTTTTAGCATTCCTTAAATATCACTTTCCTTAAATATACTTTCCTTAAATGATTAACTCAAAATATTAAAAAGCAAAGAAAAGTTGCAGTTAGCGTTACTGTATTTTAAAAAATGAACAAAATGACTCTCGAATCAAAGCGATATTGCTAAAAATATTCGAGTAAAAATACAGTTTAAGATGATAACGGGGAAGTAATTCATTTTCTTAAATTACCACCTGTTCGAGAATGAAACGTTCAGGAGTCAAAGCTCTTACACGTTTGAAAATATAAAATGTTTTATACATAAATTTTATAAATGTGTACTATTATAATGTAAAGACACCATGATACATAGATATTTAAAAAAAATAAAATAGACAAAACAAATATACGACAAGAAAAATTGGATGAAAGAAAAATGTTAGATTTCAACACTTTTTGTTATTAAACTTCGTATACAAAAGTTTACAATTGATAATTTTGATTTTCAGAAACGTTCGATTGACAATAGATTGAAACAACTCTTGAAGAACTTTTGAATTTTAACATAGAACGATGATTTAGAAAAATAAGAAAAATTGTAGCATAAAGATTTGATTGAATATAGTGATACGTAAAAAAAAAAAAAAAAAAAAAAAATAGGAATATGTAGGTGAGCAATAGGTAGAAAATGAAATCATTATTTCTTTATTGAAAATTTGTTATTAGCGGATAATTGTTTAGGATGAAGAAAGAACAGGATATTTACGACTAATTCTTAAATTATACAGTGTTAATATATAACAAAAATATATAGCATTAAGATTAATAAAATGTATAAATTGAAACAATAACTGAGCGATTATATATAACAAATGCAAAAATGTCATGCAGTTTCTAATTAAGTAACAAGAAGCGAGGAAAAGAGATGAAGGAAACTGAAGATGATCATCATGAGAATAAAGAAACAAAATCGATTCGAACATACCTTATACATAACGCAGCATTTCATGTCTGGCTGTGATCCGTCAACTGGAAACGACGCAGTTTACATGAGGAATCGAGGCAAAGTGTCTGAGATATAAATAGCTAAGCCACATGTATGTAATATAGCCTATATGATAATATCGATAAATTGATGTTTATTAAATTCTTGTTTACGGAATTCTCTAAACATCAACTGTTATTGATGAAAGTATTTAACTTTCAGAGACTTTTAAAGTCTTCCACATTTTTAATATTCTGATATACATGGTGGGATATTTTTAATCTACTTTGAGAAATTAAAATAACTGGAAATGCAGAGTTTTATGTTATGTTGCACTCAGTTTCATTAGTTAAAAACTTTCCTAAATTTATACGTTTACTTTACATTACTGTTTAACGACTATAATTTTAGTTTTATAATTTTATTAAAATGAAATTCTTGTGCAATTTGAAACATTTTTTACTATAAAAAATTTATATTGCAAAGAATTAAATAAATCTGAAGTATTTTAAGATAGAGTTTCATATTTGTTAAAATCGAATTGAAATAATGAATTTTATTTTCAGTTTATTTTTTCTTATTAATTTTACTGTCGAGACTTATAATTAGTCCGAATATTAGAAAAATTTATAAGTAGTTACACATACGATAAAGGAATTTATTTTATAAAGAACGAAATGATCAGCAAAGAAAAGCAGTCTCATTAAACGATGGAATTTACATGAAAAATTCTAGTAAAAAATGAAAATAGCTTTGACATAGATGCAAAGATAGTTCACGTTCTCCAACGAGAAAAATATGATTATATCGATAAATCGATATAAAGCACCAATATACATATATTTTGTTCTTTCCATCATATCAGTATTAATATTTTCTTCTACTGTTTTTGGAAATTTGGAAATATAAAATTCAGTTACCGGAATTATTAAAATATGGTGAACTTAATTTAAATTTTAAGAGTTTCTCTTTACATGTCTGTGGTAACACTTGTGAATAGTAACTTCTTAGAAATAATCTTATTTTGACAGATTATTTGTTACATTCACATTTAGTATACCTATACCTATATATGTTTTTTAATTAATGAATCATGTTTGTTAAAAATTGGTAATATTAAAAATTTACAAATTTACGAAAAAATATAAATTTATAAATGGTTTAGTCAAAAATTATATGTAAGCAAACTTTTTACGAGAAAATACAAAGATATATAACAATCATAATAAAATATTTATTTAAAACATTTTTGGAGTTTTTAATAAAATCAAATTGTAATCTGCTTTATATGCAGTTATAATTAAATTGCTAATTTTTAAGCATTTATAGAATATTTTAAAACTCAAAATTGCACGGAATGTACAGCTGCTCACATTAATATTCAATTACTAAATGTGTAATATTTACAATTTCGTAAAACAAAATTGTAGAACAATAAACCTGAATTTATTTTAAAGTTTGAAGCCTTTTCTTTCGAAATGCATAATTTATTTTGTTCTGAGATAGTTTTACATTACGTAGCAAATAGAATTTTCTTCTTCTAAAATGTTATAAATTGTTATAAGATTGTAATACATTGAGCAATGTGAAAACATTGAATAATTTTTTTTTATGACTGAATCTACAATGAATTTGAAGATTGAAACCTCTTTTCTATAATGATTTCCTGAAATTGATTGTTTTTTACTATTTTATTGAATTTTGAATACATTAGAATACAATAACATTAGAATGAATATTACGACGAGAATGTTACGATTTGTTGAATTTTTGTCGCCTAAATTTAGTATTTTCGTCGTTTAAATTTATTTGTTTCATTGTATGATTTTATCTTATGAAATTGTAACATTTCAAATATTTTGTATTCGAATATTTAAATGTCAGAATATTAATGTGCGCCACTGTATATAGCATAGTATGAAAAAGTAATTAAAATATGTAAAGTGTCTTTCTAAATTATATTTTCCAAATATTAATTTGCATTAGAATTTGCAATTATAATTAAGGTTTAAAATAATACGGTTGGAAAAGATTTGAAAGATTTGGAAGAAATGAAGGACATATAATACTTCGTGTTTTCATAATAATATGAAATATTTGAATGAATAAATTAAGAAAACATAAAGCAAATATTTTATCAATCAATTTTAATATATTACGTACAAAGTTGTTGCTTTCATTACTGCATTCAAAACTATGCTTATCTGTTAATTATCGATATACATACTCTTATTAACCCTTATTTTAATCCTATATTATCAAACCTTTAATTAATACCTTGTACTAGTTGGTCCAAATTTTCAATATCTTCATCGCAAATTGTAGCCTTACTACAAACTCACAAATAAGATTTTCTGCAATAATAACAGCAGATAAATCGCTATTACCATTGACTATTAGTCAATACTATTACAGACACCGAAAATGAGGGCTATAATAAGAAATTTTCCATTCTTGTATTCTATTATTATAATTGTTCGAGAAAAATTGCAACTTACATAAATAAAATTATAACTTACACAAATAAAATATTTAAAAAATATCGTATAGACAAATATCTACGATAAGTTCTGTTTTTATTCCGATTGAAAATTTATTTCAATTCCAAATTTTAAATAAAAGAACCTTTATTGTTTATTTTTTCGTACGATTGTGTAACGAATTATAAATTGTTTTTATATAATTTCTAACCGCATTATATATACTGCTAATTTTTCGTTTTACATATGTAAATTGAGACTAGCTATCTCTTATAGATATTAGGCCGCAAGTCAAAACAAATGTACTATTTAATCGAACGAAGTTAAAGTTTCTGAAAGAAATTAGGATTAACAAGTGGAAGTTAAAGGGACTAATATTCAATAGCCGATAATATTCAATACCCAATTGTAATATTGCGGATTTTTATACACATAAAAATTTCACATTTTTATAAACATAATTTAAAAAAATCGAGCGTAATTATAAAAAAAAAGTGAACATTATTTTCTGTCGATTATATCCATTCTATGAAAACATAAATGCTTAAAGAAGAATGTATATAATATTCTTAAAAATTTTAATATAAGAAAAGCCATCGAAAATAGTTTGAATATGTCAATTTTATATAATAACTTTGAAAAACTTATAATGAAAGATAATTTATTATTTATAACACCTCATTTCTTCGCTGATCGAACTTTCATTAATTTAAAGATTGACTTATTGTTAAATGATTTTTAATTTCAAGAAGCTGTAAAAATTTCCTTTGTTCTTAATAATTTCTAGAAAATTACTTGAAAGTTCTCATTTTTCGGTCATTATTACTAAAATAGCATAGCATTAATGGTTGAATAACGAAAACTTTTAAAAAAATTTATTTTTGATATAAGATTTCGTGAATTAAATATAGACGTGCATTTTTAAAAATTTCAAAAATTTACAAAGTGTATTATGTAAAAGTATATAATACACTTATATATACTAAAATATTTCTAATTAGAATTAATTTTCTTATTTATGTTCATAAAAATTGAAAAAATATGATTATAAAATTGTGTAAATATTTGCAGTTCAGCTATTAAAAATAGTTAAAAACTAAATTGAACTAGTTTTTATAGCTTCTTAAAATTATAATATACAATTATTATTTAACCTTATTATTAATTAATCTTTAAGAAAATCATTAAAAAATGACATGACTTTTTCAAAGTTATATATGAAATTGATATATTCAAATTATTTTCATTGTTTTATATATTTTTTACATCATTTTTAAGAATATTTTATATAGAGCTCCTTATGCATTTACTTTTTTAACAAAAATTAATGATTATATTTGTTGAAAAATAATTTTAAATAGTTAACAAAATATAATGGAGAATACTGTATTTTAGATACTAAATATTCAAGTAATTATTCAAGTATTTATTCAAGTATTCAAGTATAACGTAGAATACTATATGTCAAATACTAAATATTCAAATTTTCTATATTTTATATATTTTTACATATTGTGTGTATCATACGCATTTTTTAAATTTTCCATAGTTTTGTAATATAAGATTTCTGTGATCCTGCTTTAAATTAATTAAAGGAAATGAAGGAGAGTCCCTATATATGGCCATAGAATAATAGAGACTAACTACCTTGGTTACACAGTATTATCTTCACTTAAAACATGTTATATTTCAAATAAAAACAAACTAAAAAATTCTACGAAAAACTGCATCTTAAACATATTATTTTCGTTAGTTACACGAAACGATAAGTGAACTAGAATAAAGAAAGGGATAGAAGAAAATACTTTTTATACTTTATACTTTTTTCAAATAAAACCTCTTTATTTTAATCATAGATTCACTGTTCTTAAGAAATTACAATAAATTATTACGTAATAACATCATGTTAATATTTTCATTCTTTTAATAAACACTTCTGTTCTTGTAATTTTTTCCAGAGTTAATTTCATATTTTTAAATTTTCTGCTGTAGATGCGTCTTAAAATCGAAAAGTATGAAATATGAAAATGGTTACAAAAGATGAGTTACTTAAAATTTTCCATATAATAAAACATAAATGAGAAATTTTATTATATATATTGTATTTCATATTTATTATATAATTATATAATATATTTATATATATATAATTTTATATTAAAATATTAAATGCAGATGAAGACATATTAGTTCTAACTACCAAGTACTAAGTGTAGGTACAATGTTTAAATTTAAATGAATAGAATACGTTTATTTATTTAATAAAAGTACTTTTTATAATTTGCGAAACTAAAATGGAACTTAAATCATTATTATACAAAATATCAATTACAAAAATCTGTTAAAAAATTTTATTATTTAAACAAGCATTGTTCGTCTTAATGATAACAATTTATTTCATATTTCTAAACTAAAGTAAGTATTAATTAAAACTCCAATTACATAAATTCATTTAAGAGACACATTATTTTAAAAGAATTGAATAAATATAGTTGTATTGATTAATTTGAAGCTGTAATAATCATATAAATATATTGAAACGAAATATGAATGGTTCAATACAAAAGGAATGGTTCTCTGTTGTTTTTGAAAATATTAAATAATATAATACAACAGAAGATGATGTAATAATGACTACTTAGATACAAAGTTTAATAATTTTCTGGATTTACAAATTATTTAATTTCTTTTGTTAACCCAACCAGTTTGAGAAATGCGATAATTATCAATAAGAGAAATTTTAACATAAAATTAATAATAAAATTTTAACATTATATGTTTGCATTGTAAGATGATTGAAAATCTAATTAGAGCTGTAAATGAATTCCATAATATTTTATCTCCGAAACTAAATTAATTTGAGTCCATTTATAAATGTAAATCCCAATTTCCATTAAATAACGGATCAAATAAAAATTCTTAATGTGAAAAAAATGTAATTTTGTTAATTAATGTAAAAAAAAAACTTTCGTTATATTGTATTATTAACTATTATATAATAACTTTCATTCCATGTTATAACTCTATTTACTTTGTTGTAAAAGAACAGATCATTTTGTTCAATAAGAAACATAAATTTTATACAAGTACACAGATACACTAATCTGCAAAAATATTTAAATACTTGATGAAAACTTGTCGCTATTGTAAACTATTATAACTTCGTGAAAAAAGAAATTGTATAATAATCCATATATATGAAACTATTATAACTTCGTGAAAAAAGAAATTGTATAATAATCCATATATATGAAACCTCTTAATATCTTAAGCGGATGGAAAAGCAAGGATACTTCTTTTTAAAAAAATTATAAAAATTCAAATACATTTCAACTGCAAATACAAAATAAAAATTCAAATAGTGAAAAAAATTTTTTATAATTAAATCTATGGTCTTGAAGATTGAAGTTTTATATGACTAATAATGATTTCTTAAAACAGGCTATTATGCTATTTTTTTCCGCTATTTTATTGAGCTTTGAATATTAGATTTTGTTAAATTTTGAAATAAATGATTCATTTTTTGAAATTTTATTAAATTTTAAATAAAAAAACTCATTTTTACATTTACTGAAAGTAAGTGAATTTAAGAGATATATTTTAATTCTTAATGGAGACTCATCACACACTTTATTAGCTGTTCTCTGTAGTAGAAATTAAATCAAATTAATTCATTTATTGGTTCATATTGTATATGTTATCATTTGATCATGGTAAAAAATAAAGAATAAGAATGAAGTCAGAAGAAAATAGTAATTTTTTCAATCTTTTAGAGAGAAAAAATATTTTGTAGAAAAACTATAATAACGAAAATATTATTCACAACAAACTATAATAATATTTATATAATAAAAGAAATAATGTTTATAACGTGAATTATAATAACAATAATGTAAAAACAGAAGATTGATATTTCTATTTTGTCGACGTTAAAATTAATATAGAATATATTATAATATAGAATAATTATTTGTATCATTTTCTAGTTCTTAATATTGTCTTCTTGTTAAACCTAAAATACTAATAGTATTTCATAGTATAGAACATATTTGATTATTCCTTAAGATTACATTTTGAAATATTAATAATATGGTAATTGGTAACCATGTTGAAATTTGATCGACTTTTTTCCAAAATACAAAACTAACAAATAGATATCACATTTTCAATTTTTTCTAATATTAAACTGTTAGAAATCATGAAAAAAACAAATATTTACTGTAATGCATATGTATATCCACTACATATTAAAAAATATTGCAATAGAAATGTCAAAAATTTATTTTTTCACATCATGAATAATAATTATTTATTTGATTAAATATTTTTTTCTCAGTAGCATAACTCTTTTATGAATTTAAACTTGAAAAGGGCAACGCAAGCAAAATTCATAGCAAGTATAAATGTAAATTTTGAAAAATTTTGTGTAAATGTTAGGGTAATTTAATGCCGATTTTTAAAATTTAAGATTTATGATCTTCAATCAAGATATTTAAAAGAACAACAAGATTTGAAATTTCTGTTGAAAATAATATTTTGTAAAGGGTTATATTCGATATATTTTGAACTTTTGTTGTTTAACTCCAATATTTAAAATTCACTAAAATCGTGCAATAAGCTTTAAAGGGTCACTGTAAAGAAAAAATGATGATTTCTAATCCTGAAAAAGTTTTTTAATATTTATAGAGTCTACCTTTAGAATTTTTAGAGTTTTTCAAAATTTTCGAGAAACGAAGTATTTTTACTTTCTCACTCGCTATTTGATGTAAAAATATCTTTGGAAATATTAAACTCAATAATATCAAAGTATTATAGAAGTTTTACGCTTTAAAACAAGATCGATATTATTATATAATTTTTTCACTGTTTATAATATGTGCAGTAAAATTTTATCTTGAGTGTTCAAATATTTTTAATCACTATACATCCAACTTTTAAAATTGGAATATCTTTTATTGTATTTAAAAAGACAAAACGTAAAAATTTAGTACCAATGACGCATTTCTATACTATAAAAAGATTGAGTATTAGAAAACTGCTCTGGCATAGGTAATAAGAATATTTACGGATATAAAACTGTACAAAAATGTAAACAAATTTTTATTTATATCTGTATAGTAATTACAAGAACGATAAAATTAACAGTCAAAGTAAACGCGCAAAAAACAGTCAAAGTAAACATTCAATTAAATATTGATTTTCCTTCATAATTAATCTTGAATAATTTTAAATTTTCTTTAAAAATCAGATTATATCTCAGATTATATTTCCTTTAAAAATCAGATATACATATGTGTCACTCGAAATCAAGCAAGTTTTATTTAATGTTCTCCATAAGCAGAAACAATTAAGTTATTCAGACAACTTGTTTTATATAAAACTACTTACTGATTAATTTTTTGTCACAAAGATTATAATTATTACTTAATCCTATATATTTCTAGTCATTACTATTTCAATTTTAACAAAAATTCGAATTCTTTAATTCTCATCAAGTTATATGATCTTTATGATCTCACGTAATATTCTTCAATTATTTTTTAGTTGTATTATCTCATACAAATATGGAATCTAGTCAAAATTGTAAATTTCTAAATAATAGAATATCATGAAAAGAGTTTAAAGATATTATTGCATCAATTTTTCAGTTAATAAAACAATGTCTAATTATGTTCAAAAACTATTTTTTATTCATGTTATTTCTATCGAAAATATACGATTCAACTTGTGTTATTTTATTAATGTTCGTATATAGCACTCGTATATAGCAGTTCGTATATATCACTTGATACATAATAATAACAGTCTAATAACGGTATAAAAAATTATATTTACAGTAACTTGGATTAGATCCAAATAACTTACACAGAAGACTGTTTTTCTTTTGTCATAATTCTGTAATATGAATTCGTTATTCGTGGACAATGAAAATTTAAACTTCATGGGTCCCGATGAAGTTCAAGTAAAGTTTATTTATGAAACTCGTCATCCTAGATAATATTACTTGATGATTGGGAGATCCCAGCCTCCCTAGCTTTATCTTCCTGCTATATCAATTCATGTGTGAATAGCTTTGCCTGTTTAGTATAACGTCTACTAGCAGAACGTCCATTCAGATATCACCTCATTTTCTGAATTATCTGACACGATATCATGTAAAGTAATTATCTTTAGCAAGCACCAATTGATATTTATTTTTTTCAGATAGCAAAAATCACTTTTGAACAATTAGTAAATTATATCTACAGAATCAACTAGATAAGTACATATATCAACACTTTCTTGACGAAAAAAGTAGTCCTACGTCATTTCAAAATTGGCGCCACTCCTAGCCATAATGCTATTCTTAAACTTGTTAAATCGTTATTATGTTTTCATTTATTAATATTTCAAGTTGTTAATAAATACCACACAAATTGTTATGTAAAATAAATATGTAAAAATGTTACTGTAAGTTAATATAAATTTTATTCCTGTAAATTCATCATATTCATTTTATTTAAAAAAAATATTTTTTCTACACACATTTGTAATGTTTCATTTTTTAAACCTTGGACAACAAATGACTATAAGTGTCATACTGAGATGTAATATTTCTTATATTCACATACCTACAAATAGCAGAACCTTGCCATATTAAGCTACAGACTTTTGGAAATTATATGCCGTATTCAACTAAACGTTTTGTCCGGTTATCGCTCGTCGCGAAAGTGTTAAAATATTAGAATAAATAAAAGTTAAGTAGTCAAATTAGTTATTATACTGTTAACAAATTATACTATTATACTTATAAATTATAGTATATATACTTATAAATATATATTCAAGAACCCAGATAGATTTATAAAATTGATTGCAAAAACTATGGCAGAATTTATAATGCTTGAAGTGAATAAAGTAAATAAATTCCTTAATATGTAAATTTTTAGTTATACAGTATTATAAATATCATGAATATTGAATGACAAAATCACTTTGAATTTATATTTTGCAACTAAAATACGAATCTCTAAAATTTGATTCAATCTAATAAAAATAAGTTGAACAAAAATAACATGTTTTCATTTAAAGTTTGTTTTTAAGAAAATAGAATTTGAATATGTTTAACTAGAAAATTATTTGGCTTGAAAAATTTAATTTTTTTGGAACGAAGCTTGTTATGAAGAAATTTTATTCTACACTTTTATTTATTTTCTTACCTAGAAACTTCTGCCGATTATTTACTGCTATACAAATCAGAATTAGCTAAAATTCAAGTTACTTGATAAATTTCCGACGCAATTTTTTCAGAAATAAAGTCTTAAATGAAAGTGTTATTTTCTTCGAATCATTTTTATATGTAATATCATTTTTTAATCGGTTATTACAATTTTGTAGAATGCTGTATAAATTATTGAAAATTTTACAAAACTAAATAAAAGATATAGAATATGATTATTTTTGTGAAAATCTCAATTTCTCAAATAAATTGAATATATCACATTCATTATCATTATCATTATTTTCATCAATATTGATTAATATTAATTTAAATTATTTTTCTTTTTTATATTTTACTTTAGAAATATTACAAGTTGATTATAATACATTCTACAAATCATTCTTTTTTTAAATTTGAAATTTTCGATAAACACTAAAAATCTGTTTTCTTAAATATAGCAAATTCTTAATTTAACAAAGAACGTTATGATCACTTCATATTTATAGACTTGTCTATTTACATGATGTGTTCAAAATGTTCTTCGCTTATAACGCATGTCTAGGTACATAATTTAAGTGAATAACTACTCGTTTCGAATACAATAATATTGCGATCCATTGCTGAGCACGCATTTACTATTCATTGCTGCATATTCTCTAATGTTGTTTGCATACATTTGCAACTTGCTCTTTCAACGCGTTCTAGAAACAAATTCTAGGATGCGAGGTCGAAATATCGAACTGATCATTTTATGATATTATCGCAAATAATTAAGAAATGAAGGAATACAATAATTTTTCCTTATTAATTTTATCATGTTCTCTTATTCTTGAGGAAAGAATGGTAATAAATAGATCATAAATTTTTATGCATTTTTAGAGAATTTAAAAGTTATTAAAATTACACATAATGCAATTAATATGAAAAATATAATTCATATATTTTCTATAACATTTAAAGTGTAAGTGAGATGTAATATTTAATATTCTTAAAAATATTTCCATCAAAATCCGCAATCTAATCAGGGCAGAAGAAAATTTGTTACTCTTTGACAGTCAATAAACGATAATAATGTTTTATTTAATAGAAAGTAAATTTCTGGTTATTTTCATTCAATTAATTTCTTCAGTTAATTTCTTCAATTAATAAAATTATAATTGATTTCATTAACTCGTTTTTTGTATTGATAAAATCGATATTTGATAATTACTTAATTTTTTGATATTGACAAATATAAACGTTTCGATATTTACGGAGCATATCGAAATATTATATCAATACTAGTATATTTATATTCGAGTAACCACCATGCTGGGATATATATTTGCAATCAAGTTTAAGAATATATCTTTTTTAAAAAAAACTTGCAAAGTAATCTCTAAAAATGTAATTTATTTTATTTTGGTTAAGATTTTTCCAACGAAAAAGCAGTTAGTAATTCTATTATAATTTGTAAATTAATATTATACAAAAAAATGTTAATATTCCGTTTGTCGTAATCAATAAAAATTCTTTTTAAATCAGTGATATAATTCTCTTTAAATCTTAATGATTGTTGAATGTCAATTTATCACATTATTGTAAA
Organism: Frieseomelitta varia; assembly: GCF_011392965.1. NCBI lineage: Eukaryota > Metazoa > Arthropoda > Insecta > Hymenoptera > Apidae > Frieseomelitta > Frieseomelitta varia. The sequence goes on along the minus strand of NW_025110097.1, from coordinate 319,545 downwards.
CATCAACACAGTGGAATAATTTTGTACTTTAACCAATTTCTATTACTTCTAAAATTTCTTCCATGCTATTCTTTCTATACTCTCTTCTCTGATTATTTTTATATCATTTCTTTTTAACCAACATAATATATTATTATCAATATTATAGGTGGACTCTAAGACAAATCAAATTATTATATAATATATGATTAATTCAATCGTATTTCGTATTTCTTGAGGTATACATAATTGTACATAGAATTGTAACATTTTTTTGTACGTATTCCGATGTAAATTGTGAGCATTTAGTAGTTTATAATTTATAAATATGATCTAACGTAGAAAATAATATGTAACTGTGTAATATTGGATGATCAATAGAGTGATTTGTTGATAAACGAGAATAAGTTATTATACAAAACGTACGAAAATATTCCATTTACTGAAGAACTTTTATATGTACATATGTTTATATTATGTTACAGAAAACATTTTAAAATTTCATTGACAATTAGGGATGTGCGGATACCCGAAATTTCGGGTTCGGGTCGAGCTCACACAAAGTCGGACGGATTCGGGCAGATAGCCCGATGATTTCGGATCGTGTTGAAAAAAGTTCAAGGGGGATAGGATGAGAGGAGGGCATTATTCGTATAACATTTCGAATAAAATTTTATTCGTATATTTCGAATAAATTATTCGAATAACATTTTATTCGAAATATTTACTGAAATAATGTAAAGAAAAAGAGGAGTATTTTTTTCACAATTTTGGTTTATTTAATAAATTTATTTTTAATACCATTTTTTGTTCGAACATTTTGTTAGTTAATCTGTTTGCTTTAGGCGAGTTTGTTGTCGTTGCAAATGAAAACAAACGTTTTACTGGAGCAGAAGATGGCGAAGGAGTGTTATATTTCAAAAATATATTTTTAATTATGGTATATGCGTTCAGAGATGTGTAATCATTTCTATTATCTGTAAAATGTTGTAGTAGAGAATTCTAGAATTTCTACGTTATCATTTGTTTGTAAATGTTGGTCGGTTGAAGTAGATTCCGCTTTATTAAATATTAAAAGCAAACCAAATTTATTAAATAAACCAAAATTGAAAAAAAATGTACTCCCGACTCTTTTTCTTTACATTATTTCAGTAAATATTTTATTCGAATAATGTCAACTGTGTGTTCGAATAATTTTTCTTCAAATAATATCGTAAATTCGTTATTCGTAAGTAACGAATAATTTTTCCTCTAATAAAATCGTTATTCGTAAGCAACGAATAATTTTTCCTCTAATAAAATCGTCATTCGTTATTTACGAATAAATTTGACAGTATTTTGTTCGTTATTCGTTCGAATAAAATATGCCTAATTCTGGATAGGATAGGGATTATATTGCGTTATCGAAGTCAATTATTCATAATATTTAATAAACATATATATATTTTTTTCTTCAAATGTAATAATATTTACTCTAAATGATAAAGTAAAAAAAGATAATTGCTAAACATTTTGTGATATTAATTTCGCTCGAGTTGGTATTATTATATTTCCGAATAAGAGAAATAGTAGTAGTTCACTCATAGAGTGGCAGGTAGAGCAAGAAATTTTTTTGCAGCTGAAGACAATAGTAGGAATCTGGCTGTATTGTATTTTCACCAATTAATGTCTATATTTCTAGCACTAAAACCATCGGCGAAATACATACAGTAACTCTTATTAACATTCGGACATCATATTATTCAAAATATTGTTGTGGATTTCAATTGTTTATAATAGTAAGTTTGGGTTAATTTTTTAATAATATATTAGAACATTCATTATAATTTATAGTAACATAAATTTTATTTATTTATTGCACATACTTTTCTTAATATCAAACAATAAACTGAATTATGTCGAAATATAGTGTGGCATAAATATTCAGACATTTGAAGAACTATAATATTTAAACCTGAAAATTGTTAACATAAACAACAATTAATATTTTGTTGAGTAGCTCTTAACTTCAATTACATGTCGCAGACGTCTAGGCATATTTCCAATAATTTTCTTTAAGTAATTGAGCGGAATGTTCTTCCGTTCTTCGATTAATCATTGTTTTAACTTGTCTTTCGATTTATTGACGTATGACAATTAGTTATTTTTTACCGAGAAAAAGGAAAAACGTATCGAGAAATCGGTCATCTTTTAAAATTAAGTAAAAGAGTACCGTGGCTGATATTGTACGGAGACAATGATGAAGACCGAATTGAATCAATTCCTCAGAAAGGTCGGCCACGAAAAGACCGAGACAAACGCGTTATTCTAAGAAAAACAAAAGTGAATTCTAGTTTAAGTGCTCCTAAGTTAATTTCAGAGGTATATTTATTAATGCAAAATACATTGGATAATATTGGGAGACAGTTGGATATGTCCTCCTTGAACTTTTTCCAACTCGATCCGAAATCGTCGGGTTACCCGCCTGAGCCCGCCCAACTTTGTACGAGCCCGACCCGAACCCGAAATTTCGAGTACCCGTACACGCCTATTGACAATATAATGAAAGATGACTGTCATGATTATATTTACGAAATTTGAAACTAAACTGAAAAAATATAGAAATTAATATTTTTAAGTATGTAAGTATTATTATAATATTCTAGCTTGATATAATGAATATTTTGATATAATGAATATTTTTATAACTGCGTGATAATCGAATTTCGTATTAATGAAATTTCAAAATATTTATATAAAACATATATTTATAAAAAATTTTTTTGTGTTCAAATATTTTCATGAATAATTCGCAGTATGAAATTCCTGATACAATGATATTTAAAAAGAAAACAATGATATGGCAGTGAAATATTCAAAATTCTTTACTTCATGGTGCTACCATTATTTTTAATTTTTCGAGGACAAATCTCTCGATCGTTAATTACTGATTACAATGGCACATAATATTTCGATTTACAGGAAACAGGCTTCACTCATGTAATGAGTTTTAGAAAACAGGTATTCATCAACCCAGACGACCTCCCAAAAATTCCCCAATCCTTTTTAATAAATCACGATGATACACAATACAGAATCTTCGCGTCTACGGATAAACCCAACTGCTTTCTATGCAAACAAGGAGGCCACGTCGCCAAAGATTGCAATAATCCATCCCAACTCACAGCAACAATCCAGGTAAAAACAACGGAACATAAAAACAAACAGACACAAGACAGAACGCACGAATACACAAATACAGCAAACAACATAAATATTCCTCCTAATACTTCAAACATAACTGAAATCGAAACTTCCAACAATCATCGAAAAATCCTACCTGAAACAGACGATTTAATCGACTTCGACCCCCTAACTATAAAAGACCACTATCTGTATCCACAGATTTATGCTCAGAAGACGGAAACAAATATCCTTCCCTACCCCTGACCAACCTGAAGACCACCCCCACTGGCAATATCGAGAAATCAACGCCTAACACCATTACGAAACGTCCTAAGCGTAGTCAATCGTTAACCCGGCTCATCGAAAAACTCGATGAAATGCTAAAACCGGTTAAGCCAACCTTTGATGACACAAAAAATAACTTCATCCTTAATCAATTCAAGAGTCTCTTAGAAAACGCGTGCAGTACAGATAACTTGATGGATATTATCAAAGACTACACCCAAGATACCAAGGCACTACACCACATGATCGAAACAATCCACCCCTTACTCAAAGACAGAAGCCTAAAAAACAGAATACGACGACTAGCTAAAAAACTAACACAAGATCATCAAACCACTATAGCTGCGAAAAATGACTTTTCAACTATCGTTCAATCCCCGAATTGATTCACGGACACCGAAAACGACTCTCCATAAAATCTCTACAATCATCATATTAAAACTTAAAATATGCCAATTAAAATTATTCAGTGGAATCTAAACGGATTCTATAGCCGATTGGAATACTTACAATCACTGACAGATAAGGAACCAGAAATCATTTGTCTACAGGAAACGAACTTTAAAGGATTAAGCTCGGGCAAACTCAAAAACTAAAAAGCTTTCACCAAAAATCGCCAAACTGCCCACGCTAGTGGCGGAATAGCCATCTACATCAAGGACACCATCCATAGCCAAGAGATTGCGATCACATTAAATTAAATGTTGAAGTTGTGGCTACAAGAATTATGCTACCTACAAACCTACAGATATGTAATATCTACTTGCCTAACAGCCAACATCTTGATGAAGATGAACTTACCCGAATTTTTAGCCAATTACCAAAACCATTCATCATCACGGGAGATTTCAATAGCCATAATATTTTATGGGGATCCCACAAAACAGACACAAGAGGAGCTACTATAGCGAAACTAATAACCGAATTAAATCTAAACCTTCTAAACACCAACAAACCAATCCACTTCACGATCTCATCCGCCCGCTTTAGTGCAATTGATCTAACTCTCAGCAATCCGAGAATGGCTCAAAACATCTCTTGGAATGTGGAAAGTAAGTTATTCGATAGTGACCACTTCTCGATCAAGATCACATACCATATCAACTATTGCCATAACACCTACAAACCCTCTAAGTGGAAATTTGAAAAAACAGATTGGATAACTTACCGTGAGTCTATAGCATTTTCCATCTCTCATTATACTAAACCAAACCTGATCCAACTGGCCTCAATAAACACCGCCCTCACCAATTTCATACGCATCATCACAGAAGCCGCTGATTTAGCCATTCCGAAAACTAAAACTACCTCAAGCAACTCAAAATCCAAACTCACTCCATGGTGGAATGAACAGTGTTCTGAAGCGGTCAAAAATTATAAGCACGCCTACAATCGATACAAAAAACATAACTCTCAAGAAAACTTCATTAACTTCGAAAAGTACAGAGCATTATCCCGGAAATCAAAGACAGCAAGAAACAGTCATGGTTAAGGTATGTTTCATCCCTTGACCCATCCACCCCAATCGCAGAAGTATGGAAAAAGATCAGATCAATCAAAGGAAACAAAACATATCACACAATTTTTGCCCTAAAAGAAGAAGATAATGCCCCCACCATAGATCCAACGAAGATTTCAGAAATACTAGCATCCACATTCCAGTAAACCTCTAGCAGCAACAACCACTCAAAAGAATTCCAGAAGTACAAACTAGAAACCGAAGCCAAACCACCATTAGTGCCAAATTCTGATAATGACCTACAGTCAATAGCGTCTCTCAACGAACCTATCTCCGCCCAAGAACTAACATACGCCTTAAGTAGATGTGGTACTACCAGCCCTGGACCCGACGGCATTCCAAACCTTCTCCTTATCAAACTACCTCAAAACGCTATAAACTCCCTACTCTCAATATTCAACTGCATATGGAATCACAATGTCTTTCCAGAAATATGGAAAAAAGCAATAGTAATTCCTATCCTAAAACTAGATAAAAATCCCACCGATCCCAATAGTTACTGACCAATTTCATTGACGAACACAATGTGTAAGCTAATGGAAAAGATAGTAAATCATCGCCTACGGTGGTACCTCGAGAAGCATCACTTGATCACCAAATTCCAAAGCGGCTTTCGGCAATTCCATTCCACCTACAATCACTTAATCAACTTAGAAACCGAGATACAGGAAGCCTTTGCCAATCAATAACAACTAATCGCTGTATGTCTTGACATAGAAAAAGCATACGATATGGTATGGAGACACCGAATCCTAAAAATACTACAAATGCACGGAATCAAAAACAACATCTTCAACTTCATCAAAAATTTCCTCCATACAAAGACCATTCAAGTTAGAATCGCAAACCATCTCTCTACATCAAGAATCTTAGAAAACGGCGTACCACAAGGATCAGTCCTAAGTGTTAGCCCATTTCTCATAGCTATAAACGACGTGATGACAAACCTATTTAACCCGTTCAAAGGATTCTTATTCGCCGATGACTTCACAATAATATGCAGTGGAAGAAACCCACTCACCGAACTTTACTACAGAACAGTCTAAACAACCTCCAAAAGTGGTCACTAAATACTGGAGTCAAGTTCTCGAGCTCTAAATCGGTAATGATAACATTCAGTAAACGTAGGCTCCACAACAACATTCACCTAAGCCTCAACGGACAAGAACTAAAAGAGCATCTACAATTAAGCTACTAGGCTTAACCTTCGATTCCTGACTAACGTGGAAACCACACATAAATAAACTTAGATCGGAATGCTACCAACGTCTCAACATCCAAAAACAATTGCAGCAAACAACTGGGGTGCAATATAAACACCCTGTTACTAACATACAGAACAATAATGAGAACTAAGATCGACTACGGATCTATCGTGTACAATTCTGCAAGCCATCAAACCCTCAAAAAACTCGACCCTATACACCACCATGCAATTAGGATAGCAGTGGGAGCATTTAGAATCAGCCAAATTATTGATATCCTGAGCGAAGCAATGGAAATCCCTCTAAAAATCAGAAGAATGCATCTAAGAATCAAGTTCGCTGCTAAAATCTTTAGCACCCCTCAGAAACCTGTATTCTTAAATACCTTTCGACAGAACGCAACTACCACCACACACCCGATGAAGAAAACCGCACTTCCATTCTACAATAGAATTTCCAAATATGAACACGATCTCAACACCAAAGTCATCTTGGCAACCCCAAGAAATATACCTAGTTTCCCGCTGTGGACTGTCCCTATAATCACAACCGACACCGACTTACGCAAACATGACAAAAAACAAACCAACCCTAACACATTTAAATCCCTGTTCTGGGAGCTATCCCAGCGATACCAAAACCATACACATATCTATACAGATGGCTCAAAAACCCAAAACAGCACCGGCTACTCGATCGTCTCCGAACACTCATCCATAAAAGCCAAGCTTCACCAAGACGCATCCATCTGACCGCTGAACTTAACATACTAAAACATACTCTCGAAACCACAATAAAAAATACCACAATAAAAAATTCGCCATCTTTAGTGACTCCACAAATGCTATCGCCTCAATTCTAAACCAATGGACAAACAATACAACCATCCACGAATGCCAAAGCGCCTACATCGAATCATTAAAAAACAATAACTCAATTACAGTAATATGGGTCCCATCCAACACAGGAATTGAAATGAACGAGAGAGCGGACAAAGCTGCTAAGGAAGCAGCAAATTCGGCACTCCCCTACCACAACACAAATCTACCACTCAATTCTCTACTTGTCCACCTAAAGAAAAAAATCGAATATCATTGGAATAACGAATGGAAAACTCTATCAAAACCGCGACTACTAACCATAAAAAATGATTTTTACAAAAATGTAATACTACCCACTCTAAAAAGACGTGATCAAGTCATAATATCTAGAATAATAATCGGACATACAAAAATAACACACAAACACATATTCACCAATGGTGACCACTCTGCGAACGGTGCAAGACGATACTAACAATAGACCACCTCATATTACAATATGAAGTATATCTACCGCAAAGAAAACAACTCAGAGTCAAGATACCACCCTAAAAGATAATCTAATGGACAATGGATCATCATCAAATCTGATACAATATCTGAAGCTCACCAAGATCAACATATGAAAAATCCCTCCTTCTGATGTCGCTAATAACCTACGAAGTTGATGCAACATTAAATAACTGATTTAAAAAAAAAAATATTTCGAATAATTTAAATATCTAATTTTCTGAAATGTATTAAGTAATTGTTCAACATGTAATATATGTAAGCGAATGTTAGCCACGCCGCCCGTTCCTAGGCGTGGGAAAACTTCCTCGCCTATTTGGTAGAAGAGGCCACTCGAGATTAAGACCATGGGCCGATTCCAATGTTTATGACCGACGCCTGTAAAACCGAGCTAGGGTATCCGGACGAGGGTTGGACCGAGGAGGATACCTGAACGAGCACACGAAGCCAGGCGACACTCTGTCGGCAGAACGTCGCCGAGATCGCACGTCCGAACCAGTCTTCAGTTTTAGCAAGAAAATACACGCTTTGTTATTAACGGGAATTCCATTGTAAAATTATTGCTTACATATAATAGATGAGTTTTCGTTTGGAAATAGTTTAGCGTACAATTATTATACTACTATTGAAATTTATGCGAGAAACATTAAATTTACCATCAGTTATATTAAATAAATGGCAATATATCTTGAACATTTAAAATGTACAATTTGTTTAAAAATCTTAAAACACAATATTTTTTCCAAAATCGGAAAAATTTTATTATCCATAGTAAATACATAATATCAAATAAAAAATGTTTTAAAATTTTTGAATGGGGATGTATAATTTTGAATGCAAATTATGATTCTTGAAATGCGGAACTACATATATGACTAATTGATTGTCAAAAAAACAACTAATTTATATAATAATCTTTAAAATTTATATATTTCATTATTTTGTTGAAAGGAGGACAACTGTGGCCTTTCATGGCACTTATAAGAATTAGAATATAAATTTGAGGAACAAAAATATTATAAATGTTAATTTATATAAATATAACTATACGATCATGTTTAATTCGATATCACTGTTTTATATTTGTATATACGGTATGCCAACATCGGATATAAAATCAAGGAAAGAATGATTTATGACGCGAAAAAATATATCAAAAATAAAAAATAAAATTTTTTTCATTTAATCATTATTTTCAAGAAAATCAAATTTGAAAATTTATCAGATATATTTTAATTTCACTAATTCTGAATTGTATAGGAGCGATTAATCAATAAAAAGTTATTCTATCTAAAATAGCCTCATTTTCAAGAACATAGAATTCGAATATGTTTAGCTATAGATTGAAAACATGTACTTAATAATGTTTCAAATTGAGTTTTCTCAAAAACGAAACATTTTGTGAAAAAAATTGTATTCTACCCTTTTAACTTATTTTTATAAGCAGAATAATTTTCTGTTTATTCTTGCAGAATTAGCTAAATTTATGTACTGTTAATAAATTTTCAAAAGATCGAAGGATTTTCTCGAAAACGAAACTTTAGATAAAAAAATTTTAATCTTTCTTCACAGCTTATTTTTTTCGTGTAGAATCACTTCCTTCTCGGTTCCTTCCTTCCCTTTCACCCTGTGTATTTTTTTTCCTGTATTATATATCAAGAGCATTTCTTCACATTAACATAATTACTTACAATAAATATATGCTATTGAATTCCTTTTTGTGGTTGACTATAATATAATCGAAATAACACAAATTATAAATGTTTACTGTGACAAACTTCTAATTCTCATTGAATAAAAATACAATAAGGCTCTGATTATTCAAAATCAATGAACTATACATATTTATATAAATTCATGTTTTTATGTATATAATTGGAAAAATAGAATTTAGACACGAATTTGTTTCATTTGTTGAATATTAAAATCAATATGTGGATATTTTACTTTTATATATTATATATGCAGTATCTCACGAAAATACGTTTGAACACGTACAAATGAAAACTAAAACAAAAGAAATATGTATGTTAGACTTAAGTTTTGGAGATAATACTATAAATATTATCAGATACAAGTAGCAGATCAAGGTAGTACATGTAAAATTTTAAGTCAATCGAATTATATATGTAGAAGTTATAAAGTATTTGCTATACAGATGTACTGTAAGGGGGTCACAAAAGTGTTCGAACAATAAAAATTATTTATACCTTGCTCTATATTAATATTTAGTTGGGCCTCCTTTCGCCTTAATCACTTCAGCCAAACGTCGCCCCATGCTGTGCACCAAGTTTTCAGTAACTTTGGGTTCAATGGAGTTCCATATTTCTAAAATTTTATTTCAATTGTTCTTTTGAACTAAAATTTTTGAATCCTCTGCCAATTTCCTTCCAATGTTCGGATTAATATCCGGATTTTGGGCTGGTGTATGCAGCATATGGGGTGTATTGTAAAGTAACCACTCTTGTGCAATCCTAGCCTTATGCTTGGGATCGTTATCTTGTTGGAAGTAAAAATTTTCTAATAGACCCAATTCGGAGGCACTTCTTTTCAAATTATTTTTTAAAATGTGTAAATACTTATGTTTGTCTAAAGTACCATCTATAAAAATAAGATTTCCGGTACCATTTGCTGCCATGCACCTTCAAACCATCACCGAACCACCACCATGTTTTACTGTTGGTTGTAAATTATGAATATCCATTTCCTTATTCGGTTTCCTCCACACATAACGTTGACCATCGGGCCCAAATACAATAAATTTACTTTCATCAGAGAAAATGACTATGTTCATATTCTTGTGGGAATTTTAATCGTTTAGCTCTATTGGTCTTGCTAATGAATAGTTTTTTCCTTGCTAGTTATTTTTTCGGAGTATTCTGCGACATAATTCGAGATGTACATTTTTTCCAAAGTAATTAGAGCAAGCTTTGGTACCGAAATTTTTAGATCCTTTTTTATTTCGCAAAGAATCTTTTGTTCTCCTGCACTCAATTTGTTCGGTCGACCTTTACGTTGTTTGTTCGCTACTGTATCTTCATTTTAGTTATATATATAAGCATGCGTAAAAATACTTCCCTAAAGATGACGCTAGACAACAAAATAACGTGGACACCTGCAATCACAAAGCAACAAACGTCGCCTACCCAGCACTAAAAAGATTATTTCCATTATTAACAAACAATAACAAACTAAAAACGTTAATTACGATGAACATAAAACATGTAAAACATGCATCAGATCCATAATCATATACGTCTGGGCCGCAGCAACAAAATTCCATATAAGTAAAACAAAAAATCTAGAATAAATTCCTTAGAATGATCCTAAATAAAGTACGATATTCTTATTACAGAACTCCACCAAACAGCCAAGATACTTATATAGTAAGCGTACACAAAAATCTCTCACCAGAACAATCAAAACTATTACAACTTGTAAGGAACACAAGTAATTATAAAATAGAGAAAATCTTTTTAAAAATCAGAATCAAATTACCCAAGCATACCGCTAGTAAAAAACAAGATGACACGAAGAGTCAAACAATGAAAATGCAAGTTTTTTGAAACTACTCCTACGAACATTACATTTACACGCAGGCAAATAACAAAATAGTAAAACTAAATGATGACTTATGTAAAACTAAATGATTTTTCTGTGGCACAGGTAATAGGACAAGATAAGTACCCCAGGCATTGTTAACAATAAAAACAAGGAAATCACCAAAAAAAAAACGCCGCGACAATCAGTAAAATAGTCAAGCAATAAGTACTACACTTTGACAAGTCACCATGTAACAAAGACGCGACCATCCTCACCGTGGATTCCCAAACATTTCACAATAGCAGCTAACTGTCGGTAAAAACTACACGGACTTATTGGCCAACCTAATGCAATAGTCGAAACCGAAAGCGGACGATTAAGAAAGTATATTTTGCGAATTGTGTCAAAATGTCGGTGTCAGGTATCACTCGCTTTCTATTGTGAAAGTGTCATATTTCACGTGGCCGCATAGTAAGATAACGTAAAATAGTCCCAATTCCAAGAATTGGTGAAAATAACAACGGATCCTTAAATAGGGAAAAGTGCAGACGCTTATGTGTAGTACTACTGTCCATTTAAAACGTTCATTTTCTTTTCTTAACCAAAATTGTTAACATAATTGACCATTTCAATAAAAAGTATTCGGATAAAAAATGCTTGAAAAATCAAGACTTTACTATATTAAAAATAGAACTAATAATTTGACTTAATCTATTAGTAACGAAAATAAAAAAGTCATATTCTATTTTTTAACTTATATAATCTGAAAGTAAACTAGGTAGATAAAAAAAAATAAATTTAAGTAATTTATAACACTTTAAATATCTTTTATCTTGTAAATAAAATAATTATTTTACTAATTTATGTCTCTCTTGTTATAATCTTTTAATTATCTAGAATATTCTGGATAAATACTTTGCAACAAAAGAAATTTGTTTAAGTCAATTAGAGATACATTTATTCAGAAAAGTTTTGAGAAGTCAATACCTGATGTATTGTCTAAATTTATCTATACTATATTTGATGTATTGTATAACTTGTAAAATTACAATGTGCTATAATTATTTTTAATTTTACAGAAAACGTAATGCAACAGTTTATAACTGATTTGGCCAACAGTCAGTGGTTACAAAGGAAAACATATATATGTATGTTGTCGTATATTATCATTTACTATTATTCAACCCAATGTGTATCAACATAACTTGTACATGTACTGTAAATATCAACGATCTGAATACGAAAATTGTAAAATTATATCTGACTCATAAAATTCTGAACTCACTAGATTATTTTGCTTTATTTATATTTCTCGCAAGCTCAAATATTCTTTAGATTTAACAATTTCATTTAACTTAAGCTTTTTATTGTAAAAAATAATTTTTTTAAATATTTTTTTAAATATATACTTTTATATGTATTGTTTAAATTTTTATTTATTTAATAAGTGTCAATCTTTAAATAATGATTTATTAGACTATATCTGTTGACTTTATTATATACATTTATTATAATTATACAGTGTATAATCTCTGTGCAAAATTCAAAGAAAGGCGATGAAAAAGGATTCAAACTAAAATGAAACAAAAATTATGAATAAATAAATTGTGTTTAAAATTTTTTACATTGATTATTAATATTTCAAGATTAGTTACAATATTTCTGAAGTCAGACAGTCCTCTGTATCCTAAGAAAATGGAATTATTGAAATTCGAATTGAACACTTATTTTTTAATTAAATTATTATTGTTCTTCGACGTGTTTATTTCATCTATTTCTGAGTTAAATAGTTCAAGAAAATAATTTAAACAGTGAAGATTTTACTAAGTATTTATTCCTTACTAACATGTTATACAAACTAAGGAAATATAATATATTAGGAAGAAAATGATATTTTTCATAAATTTTTACTTAATTTTTACTTAATCTTTATTTAAATTTTTCACATAATTATTTTTGATAAACACGAAAAATTTAGGAATATCTATCGTCCTGTCTCGAACTGTAAGTGACAAATAACATAACAATCCTCAAATTTAACAACACATTTCCGATAACTTATTTCATATAAATCGTGGAAAAAAATAATATTCAGTATTCAAATGACCATGTATTTTATAAGAATAATTAGAAATTAAACATCATATCTATTTATTCATACGTAATTATCCATAAGGATATCAAAGTTCACTCTATGAAATTTCCAAGGCTTAATATATCTTATGTGGATCAAATTTGACTACATAATTGGAAATAACAAGCACAAAGAAATCAACAAACAATAAGCACATATAAAAAATGTAAATAAATAAATTGAAATATAACGCAGTGTCATATTCACATTCACACACACATAAAATGTATGTACATACATAATTAAAATTATAATCAATTGTAATACATAATAAATTATAATTACCATAACTATGATTAATAGCATTAAAACAGCAATTTGTTCGCTATAAACTATTATCCAACTAATATTTACATTATCGAACTTTCTTTTTCACGATATATATTGATTTATAATTAAAATTATAATATCGTTTTAATATCAATTTAATTTATTTCTCTGTAACTTTTTATAATTTTTTAAATTTCTTATTTTGTGTATATATAACTATTATATTTTATAACAATTATTTTTCAGTAAAATATTCCGTATTTTTAATTATACGAATAAAATTAAGGTCTAAAAAAGTTATTAATTCTCTCCATTTAGATAAATACGTATTTTCTTAGAAATTTTTAACAGTAAGAAAGATTAATGTTTAAGCTCTGATCTTTTTTATAAACAGGATTACTTACAACATTGAATGTCATAATCTTCTCTTCTCTGGCTTGTACGAACTAAGCTGTAGAACACGTGTTGTTGGGTTTGAGGATAACCATGCCTCCTCTTGCTTAGGTTGACCTACTTACATTTATTGTGTAGTATAGAAAATTTGTCAGATGTCAGGAATAATTTGATTGATATCAAAATTAATAACTAACAAAGAAGCGCAATATTTTTATTCTTCATTTTTGTTTTATTTTGATTTGTAAAAAAACACTTTAAATTTTTTATCACTTTTATTCAGAAGTTATATATATATATTGTCGAACAAAATTGTGAGCTCATTATCACTTTACAATTATTTTATTGAATGAATAATTGCCAAAGATAGAGGAATTCAAAAATATATATGATGTAATATATTTTTGTTATTCACAATCTTAGATTATGATAAAATTACTCTAACATTATATTTTTAAAAATAAATCGGGTTCGTAAAATTTGAAGGTAATTTGAAGTTGTAACGTTGAGAATTAAAAAATTACAATTTAGCATGTTTTTCATAAAAAATAATAATTTATCTATCTGGCTTTATTGAACTTTAGTTTTTTTCCACAATAGGTCTTGTATTGATTTATCTTATTTTTCCCATAAATCAATTGAGTCAACCTCTTAGAATTGTGAAGTAGATAAAATAAATAACAATAAACGAATTATTTCAGTTGTATATTTTGAGTCATAATCATGTTTGAACAGATGTTTGAAATAAAATTTTCTATTCTATTCCTAATCTATATTATTCACTCTGTTAATAAATTTTAATTCCCCAATATTTTTTTCATAACTCTACAACCGCCATGTTTTATGCAGATTGAAAATATATTTTTCATTATTTTCTTAAAACTTCTTTCAAAAAAGACTAAAAATGTGAATGTATTTGATTTTTAGCATCTGCGACAAGAAACATAATCGCAAACAAGCTAGATAAATTCTTGTATTCGAGGATCTAATCTCTAGAAATCTTAAATAGTTATATATTTCCTAAAAAAGATTCATGAACGTAAAATCAGAATGTCACGAAAAGTTACTATGCTGCTTCGCGTCATGTTCGTTAAATTTATCTACTGAGATCTGGTTAAAGTTTCTTTTCAATAAAAAGTTAAACCTATGGAATCCGTGAGTCAATACAAATTCTGATTTAGTTCTGACTCTTAGTCCCCGCATTACCAATCATGTACTAAAATCGAGCAACAACATAATAGATAATTCATTTTCACCTTCACGATACAAACACTTGTAACAAACTTATCGATTATAGAATATATAACTTATGTTCATTGTAGATCATTTTAGAGCTAATATTCAATATAGCAATCGTTTTAAGTTAAACTTGCAGTATGCCACTCAAATCGTGACAACTTTTATTAATTAAAGTTATAAGATCTAACTAACATTTCTTGTAACTCTTTGATTTCACAGTAAATTCGTCTGCATTTTCTCCAATTTCCTAACAGCTCTCCGGCTTCACGTGAGATTCGTCTATGCTATTCACCAACTTCCCAACAGCTCCTCGATTTCGCATCGAGTTCCTCTGCGCCGTCTTTCCTAGTGACTCCTCGATTTCGCATCGGGTTCGTTCACGCAATTTCAACCTCCTGCGGCTTCCTGATTTCGCGCCAGATTCATCCGCACGTGTCTCCATCCTAGAGGCTTTCTGATTTCGTATCAAGTTTGTCCTTTGTCATAATCCTACAGCTTCCTGACTTCAGGTTTGTCCGTATACTAACAAACTATCCATATTCAATAAAATTTCTCTTGACAATCTCGTACAATTTGAAACCACGACTCATAACAGTATTTTGCAAATTTTCCACATTTTTTTTTTTTTTCATACACTAATTCTGCTATTTCATTTACATACAAGGTGGTCCATTTAAGTGAAACCACCTAAATGTCTTTTCGAATTATGATCACATAAAAAATATTTTTTGCCTATTGTAAATAATATCGAATGATCTATAACTGGTAAGAATTTTTTCAACGTCATTTTTTCAAGGACTTTTTAAAATCATTGACAATTTTTTTTTTTATTATATCGTGTAGCTGGTAAAAAAGTACGTTCAGATATGTAATAATGATCTTGAAATCACATGAATATCGAAAAATTTAAGTTTTATCTTACCTCAATTTTACAAGTTATTATCGTCACAGTGCTGTAAATGTTCAAAGTGCTGCCTTACGATGACGCACTGTTTGAAATGAGTAACAAGCGAGTGTAATGATCTTTTGATGGTTTCCGAAAGTCAATCAATAGTAGCAATAGCTCTAACTATTCGATTTCTCATATCCTCAGGTGTAGTTGTAAATTGTTTGTTTCAATTTTCTCTACAAAAAAAGAAATCTATCGGAGTGAGTTCCGGTAAACGCGGCAGCAACAATTCCATTACGACCAATCCATCGATTTAGAAATTTGTAATCTAAAATTTTCTTGACAAGGTGTGTAGAATGAGCTGGACAATCATCATGGTAGCACATTCTTAGACGAATATCTAATCATACACGAGCAGTTCATCTTGCAAGAATGTTGCATACATTTAAAGTACCGTTTATGAAATACGGAATTATTTGATTATTCAAGATACCACACCATAACTTTCCAGAACTTTTGTTTCTCTACTGATCTTAACTAGTATGGATTCTCGATTGATCAGTAATGCATGTTTCTCAGATTCAACTGACCATGATTGATGGAAGATGCTTCGTCAGTAAATAACACTCTTTTAAAGGATTGATCACATCGTATTGCTGCAAATCCCACTGAGAAAGATGCATACGATTTAAAATCTGTTCTGTGAAGATCTTGATGTTCAAAGATAAAGGATGTGGGTAAAATTTTTCTTCTTTTAATAACCGTATTATATTAGTTTTAGAAATGCCACTCAAGTTGTCCTAGATTCTTTTCAAGGACATTTAAAGGTTCTTTACATATCTGAACGTATTTTCCTACCAGTTACACTATGCAATAAAAAAGAAAATATAGTTATATGGGGAAAAAACAGTAATGACCTTAAAGAGTCCTTTAAAAAAATGACTTTAAAAAAAATTCTTATCAGCTATAGATCTTTCGACATTTTTCACGATAGGCAAAAAATATGTTTTGTACTATCACAATTCGAAAAGATATTTGGGTTGCCTCACTTAAATGGGCCGTCCTGTATACTAAATTTGCTTTCTTCCAAAAAGAAGAACAAAGAATAAGAAATTAAATTAAAAAAGAATAAGAATAAAAATCCAAAATTCATTGTCTTTATTAAAAAAAAATATTCATCAGAATTTAATCACATTTTACGATTAACTTTGCTAATATACAGCTTTTTATGTGATACCCATATTTATGTTAATAGATAATACTTTTTATTATTTTAAAATATTCGATTCATCTTGAAATTGAATTGTAATAATCGTTAATGTAATCTAATAATTTTTTAATTATTTGTATTATTCTTTTTGCTTTTTCCAGTTAGTTAATTTATAAATGCATTCTTTTTTTGCAAACTTTCACCATATACTTTTCAAATACTTCATCAAATTATACATTCAGTATGCATCCATATCCATTAGATATTATACATACAAAGTCGAATAATATGCAAACGTGAATACGACATGATTCTTTATGAAAAAATAAGAAAAAAATATAGAATGAAATTTTATTTGAAGCTTCGTTTTCGAGAAAATCAAGTTTGAAAATTTAGCAAGTATATTTGAATTTAGCTAATTCTAGATACGACAGAAAAGAATAATTAAAAGGAGGTTATTCTACATGCAAAAATAATATATAAAATAATTAATATATGTACATATGTGCATTCTGTACTAAAATTTGCAGGTTATAGAAAACTCTAAAAACTATTCCTCATTGAGAAAAAGTACAAAAAATATTTTGTACAATCTGTACAAATAAATTCGATGCAAATATATCATGAAACTGATGTAAAATTCTATTTGAAAATTCTGTTTGAAATCCTGTTTAGAGAAATCTATTTCTAAACTTCCCTTCTATAAAATTATAAGTATCACACGAATAACTTTAAAAATAACCAATCAATATTAAACGTTAAAATTATTGAATCAATATCGACTGAATCATCATACGACCATGAAAATCAACAATGTGAAAATGTGACTCGCAAGAAGGAATTCCATGTTCAATAATTACCGATATGCCACGTTGATACCACGCGATGACATCTCGTTAATATTGAGCGAATAACTATCTAGAAAATCATCTGAGTCATGTATGTAATATTTGGTGATTATAAAATAAAATGATTTTTACTCTTCGATTTCTATCCTTGATGAGCTAAAAATTAAATTATAAAATTTTCAAGCATCTTTAAATATAACAGTCATAATTTTGAATATTGTACTAAAAAAAAAGATTGAAACATTATTTTATTATTCCATTCAAATATTCAAAATATTCAACAAATTTCTTTATAAAAAATGATAAATCATTGCTTCAATTTTCTTCTATTTTATTTTTTTCATATTTGTTGTCAACAACTGTACGTTATTTACTTCAGACCAATTTCAAGATTTTTATTCGAAATTCATCAAGCAAAGAGTTAAATATTAAATATTATGTTAGAAACAAAATTAACCGTTTAAAAACAAAACAAAAAATATTAGAAAAAACAATCAGGCAATACTATTTATAAAAATTACGGCTCAATGGTATTTTTGAAAATAGTCGAATTTCGATAGAAAACAATCCACCTTCGGTATGTCCATTGATATCGATATCAATTTTTTGTTTAAATTCTCATCCCGCATGATGTGACTTCTTTTCTCAATTGAAATAATCTTCATGAGAGAACATTGGCACAAATGTATTGTAAGTAAGGAAGATTATTTTGAAGATAGAAAGAAAAATATAAATTAACGATTAAATCAATAGTTTTCGTTTTATTTGACTTATCTTGAAACATTCTGAAAAGGGTAATACATAAATGACCAAGCGAAGAAATAAATCATACAGGGATAAATGTAAAAAAAACAGTTGACATTAAAATCACTGTAAATCTTATCTAATTCAAATGAGATCGAAATTTTCAAATTTTCAAAAATGTTTCAAACACAGAGTTTCTACATGCGTCAATTTGACTTCGACTCTTAATCATCATGTTATAGATTAATCATCGTATTATAATTATGTCTTTGAACTGCAATGGAAAGGATTAAAATTGCAAAGAATTGAAAACTTATATCAGGTAGATAAGTAAGTAAATAATAACGAAATTTCAAAAAGCTGTCTGGATTCTACTGTAATTTACTTAAATTCAGCAATAAAACTTTTGTTAAACGCCATAGCTGATTGATTGGTCATATGAATTCCATGAGATCGTAAACTTTCTTCACAAATTCGTTGCACAATGATAAAATCATGCACAATTGTATATGATTAATTTTTAGTGTGAACTATTCTATAATGAACTTCTACAACTCTCTTATCCATTTGTTGATCTAATTATTAAAATAACATTATTTTAAAATTTCTTTTGAATAACGTGATATGTATTCTTGTATTATCTTTCGTTATACTTTGAGAAATTTTTCAAATTAAGTTATAGTTTGCTTCATTAATTATGTGCCACAATAATTAATTTAATACTATATTGTATACAGTTATTCTCTTATGAACGACATATGCATTTTTTTTCTCTTACAAAATCTATGGAATCTACGTGCAATAATAAATCATCATAATATTTCAATGTGATAATTGGTTACTGCAAAATATATTGTGAACAGAATCAGTTTAAGAATTAATAAAACTTTAACATTATTTTCAAGAGTGGGATTAAATTGCAATTGTAATTCTTTTAAATTTTAAAATAAAATAAAATTTTGTACCAATAAAATAAAATTTTGTACTTTTTTAATAAATATCTACTGGTCGATATATTTCATCAAAATGAAATTGCTTGTGTGGAAAAGAACTTAGAAGAACCAATAATAAATAAATAAATACTATAATAAATAAATAATAAATAAATATTTATTACCAAATATAAATAGTTTATTACCAAATATATGTATATATGTATTTGGAGAAACAAAATTTATTTTGATTACAAACAAGTTTTGAATCCATATAAACTCAAACAAATATTTTTTGCGCTAAATTAATATTGGACAACAGATTCGATTACGAATATAATGCATCCTAAACAATAGATTCAAAAAAATGACCGCTTCACTATAACTGCATAGACATTCATGAATGCTTCCAAGATATTTCGTGTGATTATGAAGTTCTGATTTTTTCATTTTAGTCGAAGATCGTCTCGATTGGGGCTCAACTTTAAGGACAACCTCTCGCCAATTGATTTTACCCAAAAAATATTTTCCAATCAGTCTTTCGATATCACGCCCACTTTTCGTAATGTTCTTTTTCTAAAATGCTGCACGCTCGTGAGAATTTCGATCTCCTTCGATCTTAGGCCGTGGAAATTTCCTCCATGCACGTGAAATATTGCTGCTACGTATTTCGTTGTGTCTGTTAATTTCATTCTTTAAAAATTCCGAGTTTATTATGAAATTAATTGATAGGGGACACATCCCTGAATAGTACTGTTAGGCCCATAAAGTAATTGCGAAAATTATTTCATGGGATTGACTTTTGCCGAATCATGTGATCGGTAAGGGCAAGAAGAGATTCGACCTTACATAAGGTCGACATTGCAATCTCATTCTCCTTATTACTTGTCTTCTCGTCGAGCAATACTTCTCATCTATACATTAGTGATGTATCGAGATGTAGCGAAGATAGTTTGCTTCGGTTCAGTTTGCGTGCCTATTCCTCCAAATTCTACAAAACTTGCCTGGGACGTCTGCCTCGCCATCAACATACTCGCAAAGATCACTCTCACCGCCACCAAATTGCCAGCAATACCAAAATATTTCTTTTCTAAAACAATTTCTGCACAAAAATGTCATAAATTGAACTACGAAGAAACTCATATAAGTATTTTATTTCATATAATGAAACAATTGACGATGTTATGTAAATTCAAGTTAGTAATAGTAGAAAATTAACTAGCAGTTTAATTCTTAGATTCAAAAGTCGTTACAAAATAATTAGCAAACTACGGATTTTTATGCAAATTTATATTTCTTAAAATATATTTAAAACGTCAGTGGAAACTTGTTATTCATATGAAATATTATTGAAAGCACTGTAATTCGGATTTTTTCACATTACACACATTGTACACAATTTTGTTTCAAAAATTTTCTATAAATTCATAAAAATCCATGATCTAATAATTAATAAATATTCAACGATTTAATAAAAACTGAAATTGATTATACAAGTAAATTCAAGTTTACTATACTATTCTCTGATCTTTGTCTTTATATTAAATAAAATAAGTGAATCTTACATAGATAGTAAGTAATAAGAAATTAACAGTATTATGAAACCCATATTCAGAGAATAACAGAATAGTGAAGTAATTAGATTTACAGAAAACAATTAGATTAAGTGAGATGATTTAGTTTCATGAATGAAATTATTAAAATTTTACTTACGAATTCATAAAAAAAGTAATAAAATTAAACAACATCTGATTTAACTTTGCAAAAATTAGTAAAATTTTGCTCAGAATTATGTCCAGTGATGAACTAAAATATTACAATTTGTAAATAGGTGAAATAATAAGAAGCTAGAACGAGCTAGTAAAACTTACCGCGATATTTATGTTTATATATTCATATCCATATCCATATTCATATTCATATTCATATTCACATTCATATTCATATTTTCAAAACAACGATCGATGTCAACGCTTTTGAATGTGAATTAAACATTACTGCCGACAAGTTAATTCATAAGATAAATAAAATTAATAAATATTAAAAGTGAAATATTATTGTTCAAGTTATTATTTAATACAGATTATAACAGATATCCTAACCATTTT
The DNA here is from genome assembly GCF_011392965.1 of Frieseomelitta varia. NCBI lineage: Eukaryota > Metazoa > Arthropoda > Insecta > Hymenoptera > Apidae > Frieseomelitta > Frieseomelitta varia. The sequence continues at coordinate 297,751 of NW_025110097.1, read as the reverse complement.
GTGAATATTGATAACTTAAATTCCATCATAGCTGAGATAACACTCATAAGTGAAATGATATATATAGCAAAATTAAGTGATTTTACGATAAGAAAAAATGAATTGGCGAAGTAAAATAGAAAATTATTGTTGATAACACAGTAGATATTACAGTGTAAACATATAAGCATATTGGTAAACAAGTAAGGCAAGTGTAAAAGAGCATTAGTTTAAAAATATTAATATTACAGACTACGTGTGTTATAAATTACGACAAAATTTCGAAATTTTGTAATAAGAATGTATAAAAGGATTATATAAAAAATGTACGACTATTCCATCTCAGATTAACATTTTAAAAAAAATAGTTTCTAAACATATCGTCTTTAAAACGTTTGACCGTTTTCAGTTGCTGATCTACGAGTCTGTTTTATTCGACCATTGTTTTGAAAAAAATGATTGACGCCTGTTTTTCATATTGCTTTTGTGGACAATGCTGACATTCGATCAGCCACTCAACGAACATTATTCATTTAAAACAAGAATGCTTGGTGGCTCGCGAGCTACACTTCCCCTCCTTTGTTTTAAATTTAAAAATATTTAAAATGATCGATTGGCTCTTGTTAATCAAAATCATATAAATTAAAACGTAAAAAATTCGGACTTATAGGCACTGTTAAGCAGTTAAGCAAGAGGAAGGAGAAAGAAAAGAAATGGTATGCCAAACTCGACGTTATATTCGATATTTATTTTACTAAACTTATATTTCGTATTATAATTGCATCAAAAGTGTTAAAATATCTCACTTATCAAAGTACGTATTACACTCAATCATCAATTCGTTCTTGATTGTAAAGCGAAAAGCATACGACACGAGAAAATTCTTTTGATAAACGATCATTTCAAGTTCCATATACGTTTCGAAACATTCCTGTTAAAGAGTGAGAACTCTGACCGAGTAACATTACATGACATCGCTACAATAATAATGTCAATTTATTTGTGTCCTTCTTAAGGATGCATTTTTCTGTAAAAACAATTTATAAAAATTTACACAATTTCCACAAATTTTTTTAAAAATTTAGTTTACTTTATTTACTTTAATTACTTTTTCGTCATACATAACATTTTTTAGATACAAGATTTATTATAAAATTTCGAAATGCGAGAAAAATTGAAAAACTTGGCGTAATTTGGAATTTTCATCGTAGAAAATAAAAAAGTAAAAAAAGTCAAGAAAATCTTGAATTGTTACGTTTATTGTTACCGCTAAAAAATGGTGAATGCTTAAATTGTAAATTTTGTTATTCTTTTTCGGTAATTTTTTAACAATAGCATATAAAAATATACTTCTATACATTCTTATAATATAAATTTTAGAAAACTAAATTAGAAGAAAAGAAATAGAATTTTTTATTTTTTTTTTTTAAAGAAAAATGAAATTGAATCTTGAATTTCTATAATCTCGTATAAAGTTATAATAAAGTTATCTTGGAAGCTATAAGAAAAAAGTAATAAAAATAAAAGCGAAGAATGATAGCTTGTTAGCGACGTTCATCCTATTATATTTAAATATATTTGAAAAAAATATCTCAGAATGAAACAGATTGTATAGAATATCAAAGTATAGAATGTCAAATCAGAGAGTCACTGGTATAGAAAGTTTTAAGACTTATTAATTATTATTCTAAATTAGTTGCAACATTTGTGTTGTATCCATGCACTCATTCAGCCATTCATCATTTAATTGTTAAATATATAAATAAATGTTTCTAAATAATTTAGGCCTCAGCTATGAAATTGTAATTGAATACTGAAAATTATAGCTGACCAAATTAACTTTTCAAACGGGGAATATTTTCTTCCCTACGTTGAAATATGTTGTCACGTTCATAATGTATACATCTTTAGAACGGAATATATTGTTAATATATAATACGGCTCAATATCTAATGATCATATAATCATTATTATTATCATCATTACTGCTGTTTAATGTTAGACGTTTACTTTTTCATTTATTGTTCATATAATCATCATCATTATTGTTGTTTAATATTGGACATTTACTATTTTATTTATTGTCACAACATAAAGAATCAACAAGTATTTTACTGTTTAGCGAATCTCACTCTTCACATTGATACTCAGAACAGATGATTTTAAGTAAGTTAAATACTTATGTACATATGTCATATATGTACTTTATACTATCCAATATAAAATACTTTTGGAAATGTTAAAATGAATTATATGTTGTCATACCCAATAGAATTCCTAATATAACACTCAATAGAATTTCCTAATAAGATAAAAAATTTCGTTTCATCAAGTTAAGAGATTCGTAAAAAAAATGCATGATTAATTATTTGAGATAGCTGATAAAGCAAACTAAATATAATCGATAAAGTATAATAATTGATAAAGCAAGCTAAGTATAATATAAGTGTAATCAATCTAAATCCAAGTAAATTTATGCAGTGAAAATTTAGAACAGTTAGAAATCACGAATTTGTTTAAATTGAAATAAAAATTATGGAAACGTGAACTGAAAATATTGTAAGATAAAAAGCAGCTTCAATATTGATTAAAAGTATAATCGTAATGTATTGATAAAAAGTATAAGTTATAACATTAGAAAATGAGTACTAGAATAGAAACAAAGATGATGCATGAAATGGTACATACCAATAAAATAGTATACATACAAGAATGTATGTATTTATGTTGAAAGAGAGACTTCAACGAATATATAAATTACAAATACGAATAGGATAATGTACAGAAAGCAACATTTTGCAAAATTTTATATATACTCCTATAGATATAGTATATTTCTAATATTTCATGTTGTAATTATAATAGTAGCTTGAAAATGAACAAAACAGTATTATAAAAATAATGTCTATTTTTAGGAATATATAATCCGTTCATCTCTTGTTTTCCACTATTTGACTTAATTGATCAAAAATTTGTACAATTTCTTAATTTGTGACTGCTAAATTATTCTATTTTTTTCTAAGTCATCTAGATATATTTAAAGATAAAATTATTCATCAATTACGAAAAAGTTGCAAAAATTAGTTTAAAGTAAAATGATTGTTGATAAATAAATTTTTGCAATCAATAAACCATGTACGTAAAAAATAAAAAAAAACAAAGAAGATCCAAATTTTTCAAGAATATATTTGCCAAATATAATAGATGATAAAAGAAATAAACATAAAACTATCACTTGTTATATTAATGCAATATAAAATGACGAGATTGATATAATAATCTTGTATGATGTGAGAAATATTGCTTAAAAAATAACTTAAGAAATTCGCATCCTACAAAATAGTAGAAAAAAAATTAGAGCAAAAATAGATATAAGATATAATCGAAAAAAAAAGATATAAAATAATACATACATACTACATAGCAATGTTTCTTGTGAGGAAACTGGAACCATTTGATAGCAAACTGTCTAATAAAAAACAAAGAGAGAAAATATTTTAAATCTAAAAATGGACACCATGCATTTCAGTACGTCGATAAATCGTAGAAAGATGTGCAATAAGAAGATATAGTCTATAGGCTGTGAATTAAACGGCAATATAACTTCAAATTTTAAGTGAATCAATTATAAAAATACTAATATTTTCAACATTATGGAATCGATTTCCTTTTTTTATTATTTTTTAAATTATACACAATTGTGTATCACTGTTTAATTATAAATTGTTTAAAAAAATTGTTTAAAAAAATTTCCGTCTTTTATTATTTTTTTTTAATTATACACAATTGTTTATCACTGTTTAATTATACACAATATGAATTGTTTAAAAAACTAAAATTTTAATTTTTCAGAGAGAATGATAAGTATGATTTCATGATAAGTATGAAATTTTGTATAAAAAAATAACATTCATTCATTGTAATTAACAATGTATGTAAATAAATATATACTGTATGAAGTGTGAATAAAAAGTTTGTAGAAAATTTTTATAAAAATTGCTTGTTTTAATTTTTATCTATATCGAAAGTATAATCCTTAAAATAATCTGTGCTAGTATTTACATATTTATTCTACTTGTTTTCATAAATATTTTCTTCAAAATCAACATAGAAATTGCATCTTCCGTGCATCATCAATTATATCTTCTCCCTTCCTAAAATCTTTCTAGCCATTTATAAACAATCTTTCTCGTGGTATTTTCTTTATACATTATATTTATTATATCAATAATCTCTGATTTATTTTTTCTGAATTTCACGAAATGCGTTAAAAGATTCTACGACATTTTATTAGTTCCCCAATGATGAATAGCTAATAAAAGTGTTACTACTTTCATATAAATGAATCGTCATATGATACTAAAACTTAAACAACATGAAAAGAAAACTAACACTTAAACACCAGTTTCATTCAAATCCCCGTAAAACTATTGATCTAGAAGAAAAATATGTCCTACAGAGTTTTTCCCATACATCGTATTTAACAAGATAGTAATTGGAATTGTTTATAATTATATACGATTTACTAAAAAAATTCCCAAAATAATTTTTATTAGAAATATCTATTAACTTTTTAGTCATATATTAATATTAATTAATATTAAGATGAATTTGTACTAAAAATTATGTGATTTTATTTAAGAAAACGAAGTTGATTTTTATATAGTCCTCTGTATGTCTATCTATTAAAAAACGGATATTCTAAAAGCAAAACTTTTTCGAAACTCTGAATTCCAAAAAGTATGAATTATTCCAGTTCCCGATTGAGATAAAATTTTTAGAGGTAGGAATGGAGGAGAAAAAGATCTTAAATATAAAATTTTAATTTCGGGTTTTTATTAATTTATTAGATGTTGATAGAAAAAATTTTCACTTCAATATATTGAATTCTACTTATCCAAATATAACTAATACAATGCTGTAATAGTTACCACTGGGGAATTATTTACATACTAGCGATATCTGTCTCAATATCCATAGGGTATTCAACGCCCTTCGGTTATCATTAGAAGGCGATCGAGCACAAAACTAACTCTAAATTCTATTTTCCTAATGCGAAGAAATTATTAAAAAAATAGTGCCTACAAATCATGTTTAATTATACTAATCATAAATTAATATGATTATAGGATATTATAAATACTAAAGTCGATATCGCTATTGCATCATTGGCTACTCAATACCTGGCTATTACTACAGCAAAAACAAATATAATAACGTCTGTATAGGCAAAATTTAATGTATTTTACCGAAACTAATAAAAATCTGTTCGACATAAAGCAAACTTAGTTTGATACATCTTTTCTTATCAACAATAATAACCAAGATATATATTTTACGCAAGTCTTGTTTTACGTAAAACATTCTGTATGTATTTATATTTTAATAAGTTAGTTATTATCATCATGCGATTTTGAAAGAAGCAGATGTTTTTGTCTTATGAGTTAGTACAAATGGTTCGTTTTGTTCCAAATGCATCAGCACATAATTTAATGATAATAAACGAATTTTTGACTAAAAAGTAAATAATAATAATTTAATGAATTCCAAGGAACACTTGTTGTATTTGACATATTTGAAATCCAGAAAACATTCAGTATATTTCGCAGACTGTTAAAGTCATTAACAACAGCGATAATGAACCGATAGCGATTGGAATGTGATGATATCGGTATGACGTGGTGCTTCGTATTGAATCCCGAATCGTAAATGAATCCTAAATCCTGGCTGCGGATCTTAAAAGCATCCGAGTAATGGATTGTATAGTAGACTGCAATTTTCGATTTTCGACTTCTGGCCGATTTTTCGATTCTGATTTCTGGATTCCAAATCGTGAATAATGAATCTCGAATCCTGGCTGCGGAATCCGAGATCCCTGAATGGTTGAACTGTACATTATTACAGACTATACATTATTGATTCATACATTTCTGATTCCTGGATACCGATTTCAAAATTACACTTCTTGATATAGCTCTCTGCATTACTCTTCATTTTTTGGATTGTTCTCTAGTCGTCTCGATTGTTCTCTCTCGCTACCCGACGCTAGTTAATCATTTCAAAATATGGTGCGGTTGGTTATCCTGACCCACATTTAGACGATGCTAATCAAACATCGATCCAAGGATTCGCGTTCCTTGAAAACACCAATCAAAACAGCTTCATGGATCAACGATCGAAGTTGACAATAACAAAACGATCCTAGGACAAAAATCCCGCTAGAGCGCGACAAACATTGACTTCTTTTCAGTATGAAAGAACGAGCAAGTTTTTCTTGATCATAAATATCTGAAAATAAATTTCTTCATGCTAACAAAAAATCCTGAACTGTCATTTGTCTAAGTAATTCCACAAATAATCATATATCACATATCGTAGAATATATCGCGATTGCTTCACAAGGCATTTCAGATCTATATCGATTTATATTCTTATCGACATTATTATTCAATAACAATAATATTATTATTTAATATTATTATCGACAAATTTACATCGATAAGACAGAAAATTAAAATTTATTTCATGCAAAATTTATGAACATAAATTATTTCGAAAATTTTTCAAACAAACTATGAATGATGATTTAATAATTTGAAATAAATATAATAAAAACAGAGTATCGAAGACATACAGTCAAAAAAGATAAAAAAACTGAAGTCATCAGAATATAAAATGGAAACTGTAGTAAAGTTTCCAATACCATATAAAATATTTTAGGTACTTTACTTAACAGAATACTTCAGGAATTTTATTCAGTAATATTCAAAAATGAAAGTTGTTCAAAAGGAATATTAACTTTAATTAATTGATTAATTAAGGAATATTAAGTTGAATATTAACTTTAAATTTGATTTGCTAACCAGAAATGGTTAACTACCGGCGAGCTCTTGCTCCTACTTTCTTGATCGCTAGCACTACCTCCTTCGCTGCAACGATCTCTCCACTTACTTAGTAGGGAAATCAACAGACTAACAATAAGAGATGGGGTTCATGCACAACGAGGAAATTTCAATGTAGTGGAGAGATCGATGTAGTGGTGAGATCGATCTGTGAAGAGATCGATGCAGTAGAAAGGATAGCGCTAGCGATCAAGAATATAGGAGCAAGGGCTCGTGGGCCGGTAGTTTACCATCTCTGCGCTAAACCATAAAGCATGTGATAAATTTAGGTTAGCTTTGAATAGTTAGAAATCGAAATTGAACTACGCACCAGTGCATCTGAATTGGGATATAGAATAATGTTATTGCATTGAAATGCTAACGAGAAATCTATTTCTCAAAGAAAAGTATCGCAGGTTTGAAATATTTGCATTTATAGAAACTTTGAGAAAATTCTAACTTTATTTATTTAGTTTCTCTTTTAAAACAATTGCAGAACATTTTTGTCAATTCACATTCGATGAATAAGAAAAATTTATATGTATGATTAACTAGATTTCTTCTTCAGGAATTTCTACATAACACAAATCGAATGTATCTAAAGATAAGTCAATTAATTGTAGGAGTATGATACACAAGTATTCTCATAGAAGTTTGATAACTATTTTCATATCTGGATCCAATATCTTCAGTTTCACTTGTCACAAAGGACTTATTTCCACAAATTTGTTTATTCCAAAAAAGTAGTACACTTCGCAACAAAATTATAAGATTTTCAATTACAAAATTTATAAACTCATAACTCTGTATTATGAGAAAGAATTTTTCGTCTCTGTATGCATAGGATTCTTCAAGATATATATTCTTTCACAAAAAAAAAAACTTTAGCACTTACAAAGTAATTATATTTCACAAAAAAAGCAATATCTACTAGATTAAAAAAGTAACTGCGTTTTTGTGTGCAAATGAAAGGTGAATTTTTCATGAGAAATAAAAACTTTATTAATATATTGACTATTTTATTCGATTACCTTTTATCATCTTTCAGGCAATTTCATGATTCCGCGTTTAAAAAAGTTTTTATCTTTTTTGACAAAAAGAAATTCTAAGAACGATTTGATATCCTCATCAGTGAAATTGAACAAACCAATTCTGACACTGCCATAGTTTTAAGGTTTCTTCACCGTCAAATAATTTTTTATGAATTTACAGCGAATGTTTTCCTTTTCGAAAGTAGTACAACAAAATGTGGCAAATGTGGTCTTTTTGATTTTCTATTTTGAAATCGAAGTCAAACAAACAATTGTACACGAGATCGTACATTTATTTTTTCTAAAACACGCTTCAACAATTACACAATGAATCTGCGGTTTAAAATGAAGTTAGTTTTATTTTAAGATATTCATACATATGTATCCGTTTATTAGAAAAAAACGCAATTACTTTTTAATCAACCCAATATTGATCGCGACGAAAATAAGTCAGTTTTCTTCAAATAGATAAATTTATATATATATATATATATACAAGAATAATTTTCGTTTATATTAAATATTAAAAATAGTTAATTATGTTAATTATGAACATCTCAGTGATCACCCGAAGACAACAAAGAAAAAGACGTTTTTTTCGCGAAGAAGGCTTGCAGTCTTAAGGCATACAACATTAACCGCAATGTTGCAGAAACTAGAATTACAGCGATTCAGAGGGTGATAAATACTTTTGAACACTAAGACGCAAGATGTTAAAAAAGCTAAATGCTAAAGACGCAAGATGTTAAAAAATAATATAATTATAAATGTTAAGGTCAATCACGATCGATGTCGTTTATGCACTTTTGCGTATGTACCTTGGGCACGAAGGACTACCCACTGATGTGGAAATGAAAAGGAAACTAATTTTGATGAACTTGAGTTTATCGTGTATTGAGTCTGGTGGCTCCTGTGCAATTCTTGCTTGGTTAAGAATGTTGAATAAATGATTAGTCTAAACTAACTTGAATGATTGAACTGAATTTTTGTAACTAACTCTGATTTGAACTGACTTGTAACTATTTGTAACTTTAATAATTATAATGTGTGACTGCTTTACTGAATTCTGTAAAACTAACTTTAATAACTCTGATTTGAACTGACTTTGTGTAACTATTTGTGACTAACTCTTTTTCCTTCGAGTCCTTCCCTAGTAACCATCCTTGGGTTACCCCTTCCGAGGGACTCGGAGGAATTATAGAGCGGGGAATGTGTTATGATCAATCAAGAGTGTGAAGAAAGTTCCCAAATTTTCCCATCGCCGCCGATGAGAGTGACTCTGGTGGGATGGCATTTCTAAGAACAATTATTCCTTAAAAACTATCATGTTGTTTGCACACTCCTTCGAATACGTATTTCGGGCGATCCCTGTCGTGTGGAAAATCTCGTCGCACTTTAGCTGAAATATATGGGGTGGATTTAGATACAAAAATGTTTGGACATTCCCACACTTCGCATCTCCATGTTATAAGTGATACGTACACTTGGTCTTAACACTAAAGAAATAAGATTAAAATTTGCAAAAGAATAGTTACACTGATATAAAAAACGATATTTTTTTTTTTTTTTAGACAAAAAACGTTTTAACTTAAGTCAAATAAATTGTTTAAATTATTATTTTTCTTATTTAAGAAAAAAAGAAATCATAGAGGCGACAAATGAGCGGTGGTGATTGATTGGACACCTCAGAAAAATAAATATAAAATTTATTTCAATAGAAATGAATAGCAAAACATATGTACGTGAACATCAAGTGTAGCGTCCTAGAGTTCCGCGAGTACGAGTTTCAAACAACTTGTACAAGCCGCAAGTGGCTGTACGCCTAGCGTCGAAGTCTAGCAATATTAGATGTTAAGCAAACAGAGTGCGAACACCGCTAGGATGGGTGACCGTCCAGCCTAGCGAATAGTTATAACAACAAGCGTCTGGGGTAAGGGGTCGCTGCCGTCAGCCCCACTGATGAGTCTAGGCAGGAACTCAGACGAAACGCACAACCTTTCCTCACCTTATCCACATCATCACTACATTATCCTCGCATTATCATATAAACACTTCCAATCCCCTTCATCAAGAATAGACAGAATGACATTTTTCAACATGTTCATATTGCAAAAGTAGTGAATGTTATTAGTAAAGTAGTGAAAATTATTATAAAAGCCAAAAAATTAATGTTCTACCATGGTTCCTAAATTTACAGCTCGAAACAAAAAATAGTCCACTCACCATTTTTCTTTATTTTTTATGATATTCGCAAGAGAATAGGATATTCGTAAATATCAATTCGTAAATATTCTGATCACCTTATATACGGAATATTATACATAATCATACAGAAAATTTTATAGTTTGCGAAAATTATGAGAAAATATAAATACAAGTCGAATTCAATAGAACAAAATGATTGCAGTTGCATATTGTACAAAAAAATATATCTACGCAATGAATAATTAATTTGTTAATATTTCGAAATACCTCTTTTTCTTTTTCTGTGTTACTTCTATTAAACGCTTAGGTTGATTAAAACAGTTTTTTCTTTTTCTTTTTTTTAAGAAAATTACACCATTTTTACTTTTTAATTCTCTCTTGTTATAAATATAAATATTTCTAGGTAAATATTTTCGATTACGTTTAAATGATTACGTTAGGAAAATGTGCAGGTTAATCCAAAACTTTTATATTTTCTGAAATAAAATAATTTTGTACGAACTTAGCTATATGGATGAGTATATTATTTTGGTGAAAAATTCAATTTGTTCGTGTAAAGCAGTATGAGTGTTTTTCTAATTATTCATCTACTAATTCAATATACTTTTGACTGTTCATACGACCTGGAATAAAATTTATATCTTTCCATATATAATTACAGCAGATCATAACTCGCTCCCTCATTTGTCGATAGCTTAAAATTCATAAATTATGAAAATAAAATTGCCACCCATTTAGATCATCTATATTAAATTCTTTTTTCGTCATCGATGGTCCTTATAATACACTCAATCAAAAAAGTCTCCGTACAGTACCATATTTGAATTTCAACTATGTATAATTAAAAAATTATACTTGATATAAAAATTTTCGATGTATTATTTAAAATTGTTTCCTTTCATTAACCAGTATACGTAAACTTATGCAAATCCTGCTATCAGTTTTGCTGTACTCAAGTTTTGAATACAAATTGAACAGAAATTGCGACAAATAAGTTTCCGTACATATCATAAAAGTTCGTGTTATCAATAAACACATAGAAATACTCGAGTCATACGATTCATGGAGATTATATCTTCCTTCAGTTTTGTATTAGCAAGCAGAAGTACATACATAATACACAAAATTCATAATAACGTACAGAAATGGAAATACCGGTTCCAATCCGCGAATTGATTATAAAACTGCGAAAGGATGGAAAATCTTTAAGAGCTATTGCTGAAATAGCTGAATTACAAAATCTCATTATACAGTGCAATATATTATTAATAAATATGAAAAAACAAATTCTATTGAAAATCGCAAACATACCAGTCGTTCAGCAAAATTAGAACACTATCATAAGCGTACAATTTTGGAAGTTATACGGAGAGAACTTTAATGCCATAATCGTTATCAATCATATTAGCAAGATTAGGAGCACTTGTTTTTGATTCACTGCGTTTAATTATTTATATATTATATTATAAAAAAATATACACAAATATTCGAGTTTTCAAATGAAGGACAGCATTGTTAAATTTTTTTCTTTATTCAACAATATATGTATTTGTATGTGAGTTACAAATTGAAATTTCTATCATGTATATAGATATTGAAAATATAATTGAGAAGAGAGTGCTACATAAAAAAATAGATCGAAAATGAAAAATAAATTTTTTTTGAAGCGTTATTAAGTCATTATTGAGAAAATCAAATTTGAAAATTTATTAAGTATACTTGAATTTGATTAATTTTGAATTGGACAGGAGTAACTAATTGGATAGGAGGTTATTCTGGACAGGAGTAGCTAATTGGACAAAAGGTTATTCTACCTGAGAAAATAAATGAAGAATATAACATTTTTCAAGATTTCTTAGTTTAAGACATCATTTTTGAGGAACTAGGGTTCTAATATGTTAAGAATTGGATTAATAAATATATAAATACTCCATCAATTTTCAATTTTCAATTCAATTTAGTTTTTTTCGAAAACAAGCCTTAAATGGAAAAAGTTTTATTCTTTCTTTTTAATTTATTTTTTCATGCAGAATCACTTCTTTCTTCGTTATATTTTGAATGCTGAAAAGTCCTATATAGATACACGTTAAATAATCGTTTATACTTTATATTATTGTATATTCAAAATGTTTAGTAATTATTTGTAAATCAATCAGTCGAATTCAAATAAACAATGCTGTATCTGAATAAATAAAGAAAAAAACAAAAGAAAAATAAGAAACAAAGAAAATGATAAAAAATAAAAAATATTTTAATGTTAAATACATTAAATTTTGCTATATTAAAATTAAAATATCTTTTAAGCTAATTACTTTTATACACAACTCAAAAAAATGTACAGTAGTTAAAGAAATAATGGTTTTCAAATCTTTAAAATTGCTCTATTTACAAAATAGTCGTATGTATCATGAAATCATATCATTTGATGATATGGTTTCATGATACACGAGTGCTAATAAAATTTTGGTTTACTTTCTATTATTTTAAAGTTATGGCTTGTTCCAGTTACGTAGGACATCTTATAAAGCATAAAATGAAACAGAGTGAAAGAGGATTTCTACGTTTCGGGGCTTAAGTTAGAATACGACTACATTTCTCATTTCCGTGAAATTTCAGTAATATTTGCAGTAAGAAATTGTTTATCATTCGATATTAAAATTATGTTATTAAACTATATCATTAAACTATATCATAAATTACATGGACTCAAACACAAGATTTTAGAGAAGTTTACTTTACATACTATTTAAATATTATTTATGGATAAAATAAAATAAAGAGTTATTATAAACAAACACTGACAAGAAGCTCACACGTGTGAAAAATATTTGGATTGGAGATAGATATATAAAAAAGAAGCAAGTACTTGTTGTTGTTAATCTTCAATCACAAATGTAAAGGAATAATATCTGAAATTATGATTATGAACGAAGAATGTAAAATTTTGAATGAACGTAGTTAAATGTGTATTTAGAAATAGTTCTATTAATTGAACAAAATAAAAAAAATAAGAATAAACATATATAAAAATAAATGATTGAGAAAAGTTAGTTAAAGATTCGTAGTTAGAAGAAAATGTTGGGAAAAAGATAGGAAAATAATATTTTTTTGAACTAATTAAGATTAAAGATTTTGCGCAAGAGTTTAAATAGAATATTTTATCAAATGAAATAAAACTTATAAGATTATTAGTATATATTTGTAACATTATATTACAAAAAATATTCACTATTGTTTTATTTAAGACATGACGATGATAAACTCAACATAACTTGTTTGTAATCCAATATTCCTATACATATATATGTAGGAATCCCGGCTTGAGACCCCAATTTGTAGAAATTTTGATAAAAGATGGTTGTTTATTTAAAGTTAAATAAAGAAAATTCGTTTAATAATGATTATAAAGTGACATTTTACACTATTTTCTTAATTGCTAAACTCGCTAGACTCGCAACTCTCAACTCACTCTCTTCTCTCTCTTTTGCAACTCTCAACTCACTGTCTTCTCTCTGACTCCTCGAAACTCATCTTGTTCTCTCTGACTCCTCGACACTCACTGCCTCCTTCCTCATCTGCACAAAATTCGTTATTCATACACACATACATATAAACGCATCTATATCCTTAATATCTTAAATGCTAGACCTGGAAGGCTAGCCATAAACATTCCCAAGTTCCAGGCCTAACTTTCTCTACAGTACGCCACTTGGGACACCTGGTTGCAATTGTTGGGCACTACTGGAGAAAGTTCTGGGCCCTTTCCCAGAATTTGTCCATTCCACATATATGATATAATAAATAGACTGCGGATATTTATGATCTTAAAATATGTTGAAATGTGCAAATAACATATGTGAAATATGAAATTACACATACAAAAATATAATAACAGATGCAAGAAATATTGCAAGATATACAATAAGTCAATTGAACTATGTAACAACAATAATAATTTTGTTTGTTTGCAATTTACAATAATGATTAATATCATTGATTAATTCAAATTATAATAAGCATTTTTTCCAAACTAACTGCTAACGTTTATCATTTAAATTTAATGTATAGGCAAAAAATGATCGCATAAAGTGACATCATACGATATGATTGGAGCGTATTTAAATTTTCTTCAACAGCGATCAATTTCTGTTGAAAATTTTAGCAATTTACGATATTATTTAATAAACAAAATTTCTTTTTGCAACTGCATTACATTTTGAAATGTTTTTTTTTCAATGTTCTTAGATTCTTTTTAAATTTTATTCAATACAGTTTAATAATTTGATGAAATCAGTTAATTACATTCCTTCCGTCTCTAATTGTTTCACTTAGGGGTGTGCGGGTAAACGAAATTTCGGGTTCAGGTTGGGCTTATACAAAGTCGGGCGGGCTCGGGCGGGTAGCCCGATGATTTCGGATCGAGTTGGAAAAAGTTCAAGGGGGATAGGATGAGAGGTTGGCATTATTCGAATAACATTTCGAATAAAATTTCGAATAAGTTATTCGATATTTACGAATAACAAATCTTATTCGAACATACAATTATTCGAATTGGGCAAAATTTGAATACGAATAAATTCTTCGAATAAAATTTTATTCGTATAATATTTCGAATAAATTTTTCGAATAACATTTTATTCGAAATATTTACTGAAATAATGTAAAGAAAAAGAGTCAAGAGTCCTTTCTTCACAATTTTGGTTTACTTAATAATAGCCTTTAGTACAATTTTTTGTTCGAACATTTTGTAAGTTAATCTGTTTGCTTTAGGCGAGTTTGTTGTCGTTGCAAATGAAAACAAACGTTTTACTGGAGAAGAAGATGGCAAAGGAGTGTTATATTTCAAAAATATATTTTTAATTATGGTATATGCGTTCAGAGATGTGTAATCATTTCTATTATCTGTAAAATGTAGTACAAGAATTTCTACGTTATCATTTGTTTGTAAATGTTGGTCGGTTGAAGTAGATTCCGCTTTATTAAATATTAAAAGCAAAGCAAATTTATTAAATAAACCAAAATTGAAAAAAAAAGTACTCCCGACTCTTTTTCTTTACATTATTTCAGTAAATATTTTGAATAAAATTTTATTCGAAGAATTTATTCGAAACGGTGTTCGAATAAAATTTTATTCGAATAATGCCCAACTCTAATCCTGTCCCCCTTGAACATTTTTTAACTCGATCCGAAATCATCGGACTATCCGAAATCTTCGGGCTACCTAAAATCATCGGGCTACCCGAAATCGTCGGGCTACCCATCCGAGCCCGCCCGAATAAATATTATTCTTTTTTATGAATACTAACCTGTTACTGTTGAAATATATTCTATACTAATTTAATTGGATTTGTATCATTCACATTAAATAATTAGCTAACTTTTTTCATATTGTTTAAATATATAGAAGTGGACAAAAGTATTCATATACTCAATGAAAAAATACTGATGCTTTAAACTGTTTAAACTTCGTAAAACAATATATCAACCCATTTTAAAGTATGGAAGTTGTTCTCATTTTAAAGTATGGAATCTCTACTACCAATCTTAAGTCGTTTTTCTTTCCAAAGATGTTTCTACATCATGCAGCAAATGGAAAAGTAAAAATACTTTCGTCGTCTGTAAAAATTTAAACGCTTCCAAATTTTGTTCTGAAAAATTTTTTTTATAACTAGATTTATAATAATTTCGAAGATTGAAATCTTCTCTTTACATCAATCCCTTGAAATTTGCTATACGATTTTCTTCAGATTTATTTTATTGAATCTTGAACATTAAAGTTAAACAAAACAAAAATTTAAGAAATCCTAACGTTTTATCATTTAACTCTAATGTTTGGAATTCAATAAAATGGCGAGAAAAAAATCGTACAATAAGCCTTAAAAATCGTTGAAAAGAGAAAACTTTAAGATGGTAGATTTAGTTATGAAAAAAATTTATTAAGAGGCATTTGAATTTTTGAGAACAAAAGTGTTCTTACCTTCCCATTTGCTACATGATTGAAAAATATGTTTGAAAATAATAGAATAGAAACTTCACATTTTAACATAATGCCAACTGAATTGTTATATGACTATTCAATATAAAATTATTTAAATTGTAGACAATTTCTCATCGAGTATGCGAATACTTTTGTCTACTATATAGCATAAAATGATGAAATGAGCTTCAAGTCATGTCCCCCCCCCCATACTCTTAATTTTTAACAACATTATTTTTAATATTGCACATTACTAACTTATAGCAATCATCGAGATACTCGAAGTTCTTACGAAGAACTGTTGACTTATCAGGTATATTTTGATTCATATATTTCATAAGAAAACTACGTTCCATCGTCAAGACTTCGTTAACTCATATTTACTGCCATTGCATATGTCAATATAAAATTCATTCTTTTCCGTCTTTTTCTGCTACTTCAGGTTCTTTTTCAATTTTGTTTCTGTGACTGAAAGTATTTAAATATTGTATTTTTCTGTTACATATTTCTTTTTCTCATACGTTGCAATACACAGATCTTCACGAAACTATTTCCTATTCCATCAGTCCATCGATTTTTTTCTTATTTTGGATATTTCACTAATTCCAAATACTTCTTAATTGCTGTACATTATACTGCTGTTATGAATTCGCTGTTTCAACTTGTACTGATCTATCTATTGTATATGATACAAGTTTCTGCATTGACTTACAACTATACTACGAATCTTTGTATACATTATACACGGTGTTTCACGAAATCCAGACTTGAATATCTTTTTTATTAATAATAATACGAAAATCGTTTTCAGCGTAACCGATTAAAGAAATGAATTGAATAGAACTATTTTTTAAAAATATCATTTTTTAATGTTTTTTTCAAGGTTATTGGCTTTTTTATGTAGAAAACGTGAATTTTCTTCTATTCTATCGTATGAAATACATTTAAATACATTTATAATATGATCTTAAAATATATTTGGGTTTTAAAATTTTTAAATTAATGTGAAACTTATGTTAAGCGAGATTTCGGATTAGGATGATAATAGAAGTGATTTAGAGTGTAAGCACAATAATGTTTATGAAATTCGTTTATTACTAGTTCTCTGAAGGATTAGTTCTCTTGGTGTATCGACAAATGATTCATAATGAGCTATTCAAAGCAGGAAAAGATTGAAATGATTTTTATTTATAGCTAAGCTCGCCTGTCTAAGAGAAACTATTCGAATATCAAAAAGATAAAATGTATTGCGTTCTACAAACGCGAATATTATTAAAACATTTTGTGAAACTGGTAGTGTCGACAGAAAGAAATTTATGAAACGTAATATCCATGAAACGGACCAAAGAAAGAAACGTCATCGCCAAAATCTTCATATTAGTTTAAGACAACTTACACGTGAAGCCAGTATTAGTGTTTCAAGCGTATTTCGGATGCTTCATGTAGAAAAATTTCATCCTTTTCATTTATCTGTTCATCAAGCCCTCGATGGAAGAGAAAACCGTTTAAATTTTTATCAGTAGGACATACGTTAATGTGAAAATGATAAAATGTTTTTTATAAAAATATTTTACCGATGAAGCATTCTTTACAAATCACGATCAATTAAACCTGCATGCAATTAAATATGCATTATTGCTCGGTTGAGAATTTGCGATGGTTTAGACAAATTGATAGGCAGAGACTATGGACTCTAAATATTTGGTATGGAGTTGTAAGTAATAATATAATTGATACTTTATCAACGGTACCCAAACTGGACGAAGTCAGACTAAATTTTCAGAAAACGAATTAAGAAGTTTATAGAAACACGCTCAGTATAAGTTTTACATTAATTTAAAAATTGTTAAGTCCAAGGTCATTTAAAAGTCACATCATAAACATATCTGAATATATTTTTTCATAAGCTACGCGATAAAAAAGAATATAAATTTTCTACTTAAAAAATACGAGTAACTTTGAAAAAATCATTAAAAAATGATATTTTTAAAAAAATAGTTCTTCCATCCGAATTGTCTTTTTAATCAATTTCAGTTACATCAAGAACGATTAGAAGATATTCAGGTGACCTGATTTCGTGAAACACCTCGTACATAAAAATATATGAATGTAGGACTATCACGATTGCGTTGACTCAAAAATTATTTGATATTGTATAATATTTCGTATTATTGTGTGTACTATAGAATGATATCAGTCACATTGAATATAACAATATTTTAATTTAATTCACAGAAAGTTAATTTGAAAATTCACTAAATAATGTCGAATTTTGGAAGTAGACATGATAAATATAAATGATGTATGCAATATATTTTTGTACATTCATTCAAAAAAATATATACAAAACAATATGAAATATTGTATTTTGCAAAATAAAAATTGTATTTAAAATCGTCTAATGACAAAACAAATTTCTGTTCACGTCTTGTTTCTGTATCTTCTTTCTGTAAAAATACGCATTTGCGTAAATATCTATAATCTAATAATAAAATTGTTTTCCTGGATAGATACAAAACTACAATCCAGAAAACAGTGTCACTGAATTCGTGTTCAATATTTCTCTCAATTTTATATTTACTTTTAAAACTAAAATGTGTTCGAGAAACATTAAATATTTCATTTGCACGTTTATGCAAACGCTTATCCTTCATAAAAAAATTTAACAAAATTTTAATCATTTAGCGATAAAAGAAATGTTTAGAAATAGACCAAGTACATAAATTACTATTATTAAATCTGTACATTGATTTAGTATGTGCATGTATTAGAAGACATAGAAGCAATAGAGAAACATGATAGGAAGTGTTCTATCTCTTTGAGAGAGTAGCCCATCGAGAGATACTGTCATTGTTAAGTAACAATCGTGCGAATGCTAACGTCGAATAATATTAAGTTACGAATTCCGTTGGGTAATGCCAGCCTGACGGTGAAAATCGATTTCCGCGACAACTAGTTTCTGCTTCGCATTTCCCCTTCGACCAACCCGCTCAACCTCGATTCACAGGAGGCGATTTTCTCCCGTCTGTGCACAGCATCGAAACCCCTCTTTTCTCCTTCCAGTAGCCAGTGATTCCTCTCGTTTCGGCTCATAAAAGAGTAAAGTCTACGTGATTCGTTAATTGTGATGACAAGGAGGAGAATTCGCGGCGCAAGATCGATAGACATTTCCCCGATTTCCGTTGAAAGGAAACTCTCGGCGAATTTCAGTTTCATTAATTTCAAAGATCTTGTCCTCATCGCCGAGGGTCCTGCAGTACGCCACTTGAACATTCTCGTCGAACGAGGAAGAGCTCACTTGAAAATTCCAATCACACCCGTTACCGACTGGCTACGAGAAAAAAAGAAAATTTTCTTCGCGACATTTAATCGCCAGTATTCGATGAATGTAAGTCGGAATTTGTCTATCGTCTAAGATAATTCGAAAATTTTTTCGCTTGTTCTTATATTCGTGACAATGATAAAACGAAATTGTTAATTAAATGTTCAACATTGTAACAAAGAGATACGTAATCATTACATCCTTACTTATTTATAAGATGTGTTATCCATTCACGGCAAAGGATATAGTATTTCAAAGGATATAGTATTTTAAAAATATACTTTTGTACACAAAGTATTTTTAAAATCGTGATACAATTAAATGCAATTCCACGTGCAAAAAATAAAATTTTTTCATATGATGCTTTCAAGAAAATTGAGTTTAAAAATGTGTCAAATATTCATATTTGAATTTTCTAAAAAACGAAATCTTAAATGAAAAAATGTTATTTTTCGTTTTCTACTTATTCTTTCTCGAATATATTATATAGAATTCACCTGATATTGATTAGAACATAAGGTAAAAATTAGAACATTAATTGGAACTTAAAATTCTAAAATAATTTTCTTAAATTCATTTATCTTTTTTTAGAATATTAAAGCAATTTGGATATTTTAAAGGAATACGTACCTTTTTTTACAAAAATTAAAGAAAATTAAATGAATTTTCCATAGATATAAAGCTAAATATTGTATATAGATATATAAATAAGGCTATTAATCAATGATTTATTTCACTAATTAGAGTAAATGTTCAAAGTGATGTTTGTTGATTTCTATATAACTTTGACATCTGTTTATCAATATGTCTATAATATGTTTATAATAAATTAATATGTTTACAATAAAGCACAAATATAGCACAAATTTCAATAATTCATATTTTTGCTGTCATTAATGGTTCATAATAAATTTTGTTTCTAGTATATCACCGATAAAATAAAGCTCTTTTGGTATTTATCTTGATTGGTGTGTAAAATATGCAGAGCGATTATCACATTTATTATTGCACGAATATTTAACTAACTTACATCATTTCCAGCAGAAGAGCTAGCATTTATATTAGGAATTTTGAACTTTAACTTTTACTTATCATGTGTCCATCAATAAATAATTCAATAAATATTGAAAATTGATTGCCATTGTCAATAAGGATTTTTTAATATGGTTTTTTAAGTTTATATTTTTATAATTGATACATGTCTCATTAGTAAATAAAATATTTTATAGGAAGGAAGTGTCGTTATGCACTTTCCTTATAATGCGTTTACACCACTGAATGAATGCTTGTTTCGAGATGATTCACCTCCTCAACTGTAACAAATTTGTGTTTAATGTAAACAGCAATTAAATTATGTTCACAGCGAATACTCTTCGAGTCCTCCCCGAATGCTCATATATTTTAAAAATAGCATCTTCTTTTTTCGGGTTTTTTATAATTCTCACAAGGATCCTAAAGACATTTATGTTCCGTGTATAATTCGATTAATTGTTACAGATTAGTTATTCCACTCCATGTTTGATGTAATATATAATGACCATGAATATAGTTGAATATTTATCATATACATTAATTACTTGTTTCTAAAATCGGGCAAGCATTCACCAATTATTTGTCAAACATCTGAATACACTCCACGAATAATTTACGGAGCTTAGACGAATGCTCATTTAGACTTCAATTTCGGAGTGGCGGGTGCAGGAGGGAAGGTGAACGAGCATTCGTTCGATTAATATAACCATATATGTGTAATATAAGAAACAATGTGCGAAATCATATATGTGTAATATAAGAAATAATGTAAAGAAAAGTAACATTTGATGAAATAATGGATAATGTTTACTTTTAAACTTTTACAATTCAAAATATATTTTTAAATATTTAAAAACATTATCGCTGAATCGAATTTATTGCTGAATCGGCAAAAATATTTTTATCATTAATAACTGGTTTTTACTCAGAAACCATATCTACTTTTAAGAATTCTTCACGATTGTTGATTTCTTTCAAGCAACTATTAGACATGGACTAACGTTTTTAGAATTAAAGAAAACATTATAGACAACACTGTAAGTGCTAAAATTGAAAAAAATTTGTTTTTTTATTTTTCCAAAAAAATATTCTAGTAATATACTAAGAATATTGTACATAATATATAATGTGTTGTAAATTAGTATAAAACTTTCCTTTATAAGTAATTACCAATATTAAAAAATGAGTTTAATACAGTTTTCGTAAAAAACTGTAAATCGACGAATATTTTTAGAAACACTGTAAGTGTCAAATATAAAATTTTTCAGTCTAAATTAATATGTATATTTATAACACTTTTATAATATATTATACTTGAGATAAGTAAGAAATAAAAATACACTTACTACTATTTAAAAACATATTTTTGATTTTCTACATAAATAATCTAGAGAAAAACGAAATTACTAATTACAATGTTAGATGATTGGCAAATTGCCTTTTCTCTACAATTAACAATGATAGAACACGTAGAATTTTTAATAAATACAAGTTTCTTATTTATGAATTTTAACTATGTTAAAATAGAAAATTTTATAATATGTCATCAATTAAATGTAACAATAAAAGTACAAAAACAAATTTTGTAAATAATTTAAACTCAGGTTTCTGAAAAATTTTTTTCTGAAAAATTTGATATTCACACTACAATATATTCTTTAATTTCCTTTACAAATACCGTAAACAAGAAGTATTTACTTTTTTAAGATGATTAAATTTCATTCTTAATTTCTTTTTCTAAAAAATTTTTCTGTATATATACTTTTGAATTCAAAATTAATACAATCATTTTCTTAAAACTATAATACTACGTTAGGATTTAGTTTGAAAATTTTGGTTTTGTTATATTTTTCTCTATTATGAATCATTAGAAATATCAAGAATATATTGTTTATCAATTTGTAAACATATATATTGTATTATTATATTATTATATATTATTATTTTATTATTTATTATAATACAATAGATATATAATAATATAAAATAATATAACAATAATGTATACGCGATAATCCATGATAAGTACTGAATATTAAAAGTAAAAGTGTCCTAAATAGGATACTTTAATTCCTTGAGTAGGAATGTACATTAAAAATAATTTATTTACGTTTACATTTACATTTACAAATTTATTTAGTAATACTATATTTATAACGTATTATTTAACGTAATACTATATTTTAACGCTTATTATTATATTATTATATTATTTATACCAAACATATTTCTAATTTGGAATCATCACTAGTGAATTCCCTGGACTACAAAAATCCATAGTATTATCTTTACTATTATTATTGTTATCAATATTGTATAGATTAAATACAAATAGTATTTATTTAATAATAATGCTGGTGATTAAACAATAGAGAATTAAACAAGATAAGGAACACAGATTAACAGCTAATATACGCGGTTACAACTCAAATAAATTCTTTTTAATAGCTTAATCAACTCTTTTTTCAATCGACATTTTCTCACAACTCCAATCGAGTTTGTTTTCCACTCGCTCGACTCTCTCCTTTTTCAAAAACGCTAACGTCGCACTTCTCGCACCATATTCATACTTTTTTTCTGTTTCACGCATTTCTTCACACTATAGGCTATCTATTATAATTAAATGCAACTAAAGATATAATAACTACAAGTTATAACTTAACAATGATAACAACCTACGATACTACATTATTATTATCATTGTCGTTGTCGTTCATATAATTTTAGGAAACATAACTTCAATGTTTTGTTACATTATTTTTTTAAAGGAAGTTCATCACATAAAAAAAATTAATGCAATAATACAGCTGTGATGTTATTGGCGACAAAGTTCAATTCTTGACCAGCAATTTGGCGCTCCTTGATATTCAATAATCAGCAATAAAGTTTAATTTAGAGTGACGAGGTCTCATCAACATCTAGTTGTTTCATAATCTGAATATGAACATCAATCTGAATAGCAAGACCCGACCAATACATATGTAATTATTTCAACGCTCTATTCGGATCCCTCGGATTCGGAACCGATTGCAAACTAATTATTCACACGTTGAGATGCCAGCTAATATATGTAATTACGAGAAGCTGTCGCAGTAAGTCATGCGTGGTCCATTCACAGTTGCACATTCCAATTGTACATCTTGGAGATTAAATACTATTGATATTCTTTACTGTATATTGTTTCAAACCTATGACTATTGTTGGTAGAAGCATAAGAAGAGAAAATTCGAGTTTGTTTGTAATTTTTTTATTCTATTTTAACTCATATGTTAAAAATTTTTTATATACATTTAATTTTCTAATTTAATATTTATAAAATTAAATAAGAAAAACTAATTAAGAAAAATTGTAATTGTAGTAATTGTAGAACAGAAAGTTGAGTGGTGTAGAGATATTTATAAAAAAAATCCTAGAATAGGACAAAATTTCCAATGTTTCTCAAAATTAATGCAGAAATTATTAAGAAAATTTAATAACACAGAATAAAAGATAGATGATTTCTTTTTTTAATTCTTCCTTTAATTTAAGTTTATCATTTATTCAAAATA
Source organism: Frieseomelitta varia (assembly GCF_011392965.1). Classification (NCBI taxonomy): domain Eukaryota; kingdom Metazoa; phylum Arthropoda; class Insecta; order Hymenoptera; family Apidae; genus Frieseomelitta; species Frieseomelitta varia. The sequence goes on along the minus strand of NW_025110097.1, from coordinate 273,776 downwards.
AATATCTTATACTTTAAATTGTTATTTCTTTACGAAGATATAATAGTTTAAAATATAGACAATTTTTCACCAAAATTAATTGTAATACAAAACTGACTCCGTGAAAACAGTTTGTTTTTCGTAAAACAGAGACTAAAATGCAATTGTGAAATTCTATTTGGAAAGCTAACATATCTTACGAACTATTACATATTTTGATTTTTTTGTATTCTACATGTTAATATTCAATGAAATACTATTTATGTTAAAATTCCATGTACACATATGTTCAGTTTTGTTCTTTACTATATATTCCAGCAATTAATACGAGTATGAAATAACTAATAGTAATATCAACAAGTTTTAATTGATAAGTATTAATTGTAAAATATACTATATAAATGTGTATCCATTATGAGATATATGAACAAAGTATAAAATTGATATATGAACATGATATATGAACAAAGTATAAAATTAATATTGTAAATATCACACAACAGGATAAACTAGACATTTATACATATATACATAGGTATTATAGCAAACATATAAGATTCTCGTATAACCGGAATATAAAAAAAAAATTGAAAAAAATGTTAATATTATTGTATATGAAAGATGAATTTTATAAATGCAGAGACAATAAATATTTATATATTATAAATATTAATAAAGAAATATTGACTTTAAGTACATAGTTCTTTTATAGTTATGATCTTTTAAAAAATCTATTCAATTTAATTTAATGTAAAATATTGGTCATTTTAACGAATATATTACAATTAATTAATTATACCAATCGGAAGCCGATTAATAAGCTTCTTATCGACAACTATTATCTACCGGTAGCCTGTAAGTCGGCTTTTAGCTTTAGCTGTATTTTTTGATAGCAATAATAAATACGGAAAGAAAAGATTATCTAATTTTAAACTCCAAACTTATGAAATTTGTAAGCAATGGTAAAAGTAAACAGCTACAAAAACAATACAGGGCTTGCCCCTTTTTATCAAAAAAAGGAGGAATTGAACATATTTCATGAAATCATTGTAATATGCCATTACATAAATGAAATTTCACTGACAATAAGTATGATAATACTTAAGTAAAATATCAATTATAATTAATTATTTTGTTTAAATATTTTTATTATATTTATATTGTATCAAATATTTTCCGTTATTTTCCGTTATTTAAGTATTATTATTAAATTTGTAATTTCTTTTATTTTTCAATCTAGCTTCTAATTATAATTTTCTCTATATTGTAATAGTAACCAGCAAACAAAATAATCTCTCTATTTTACTTTATACATTTCTCTATAATTAAAACTAGTCAATATTATCAAAATCTGAATTGGTCAGTTTATTATGTGCATTGGTTTAAATTCTAATTCATAGAAAATGTGTATGATATTATTGACTATATTGAATGTTTCATGATTCTTTTATAATTCTACTAACAATCAGTAAATCTTCAAAAAAGAGATGTAATCTAATAATCATCTAATATAAAACATGATTTAATATTATATTAATGATTAATATTATATAATATTATTAACTTGAAACATAACATTAATTTATACGGAGTATCTCAGTTCCCACGAACATACAACATAATATTAATTTATACGGAGTATCTCAGTTCCTACGAACATACAAAAATAAATCGAAGAACAAAATGAAATTTTTTCAGTTAATATTTTTGAGAAAATTGACTTTGAATATTATATTAAATCTTAATTATACGTGAATTTGATTAATTCAGAATTGAACGGAAATGAATAATTAAAAACAGGTTATTCCATGAAAATAAAACGAAATTTTTTCCATAGAAAAACTTTTTCACTATTCTTAACAAAATTAAATTTAAAAATTTAATAAATATATGTGTACTAATCTAAATTTTGACAATATTAACAATTTTAACAATATTAACAATAACAATTTTTTAGAAACAAAATCTTAAATGAAAAATGTTTGTAAACATTTTTTATTTATGTTTGCACATAAAATATCTTCATGTGGATTGTTTATTTTCATCCAGTATAAAATTAACTATATCTAATAAGTATGTTTAGCGAATTTTTAAACTCAAATTTCTCAACGAAATTTCCAAACCAAGTTTTCAGTGCAAAATGTTCTTTTTAAAGATTATTTTTGCATATAAAGTTATTCCATTCCAAATATATTGCACACACACGCGCGCGCGCACACACACACACACACACATATATATAATTTGTATACCTATAAGAAAAGTCGAACGTAAGAAATGTTGAATAAATTTTAACTAACAATGTTTAATTACTACTGTTCATTATCGGATATAAAATTTTAATTGATTTTACAATTTAATTTATTATTTTCCTGAATTTAATTTTCCTTTAATTGTATAGTATTAGATCACTATAAGAAAATTATAATTTTCTTTTATGTTGAAATAAATAGATTTTGTAATAGAGTTTGATGTCTTGTAGATTAAATTATTCATCACGTTTTTCCTCTTTTAAGATTTCTTACGTTTGTATAGTTAATTGTTATATTATTATTACGAAATTACAGCAGTAATTTCATTTTCTTTATGAAATGCTCATGAGTTATTTTAAAGTGGATTCGGGGTCTGGTCATAATTACCTTTCCTTTCTTGTTTATATTGTAATAAAGTCTTAATGAAATTTTAATTCTTTTAAACATTCTGATTTGATAATCTACACAATTCTTAGTAATAACATATTTATTTCTTAGCCTTTTTTTAGATAAACTTCTTTATTGGGAGAAAATCTCGATATATCAAAAATTTAGACATACATTGATCATTCAATAAATCGAATTTAAATTATCCGACTTCAATTAAATGCAATTCTTTTTCTTAAAAAATTTCGAATAGGTCGCATGCCTGTGTCACAGCATCAGTGTTCTCTATTTTAAAAAAAAATCATAATAGAATTTTTTCCTTACTATATAGTAATTACCCATTAACTTATTTCCTACCAATAGAAAATCGAAGTGTTTTGTTTTGTGTCATAGATTTTTTTGTGTTTTTCAAAGGATTCACGATAGTACGTCGAACAAATTTTCTTTTTTATGATTTTTTGTTTTTTACTATATTTTATTATATGATGTAGAATAGGAATAACATGTTATTGTATTTAAATTTTCGGAAAGTCAAAGGTTATGTGTTAATTTTGAAGCAAACAGTTCTTCGGCATTTCAAATTCCTGTTTGGTAAAATTTATATATATGTATTGTATAAATTTATATATAAGTATTTACATATAAATAATTTTAATAAATTTATTTAGATTTTTTGTAAGAATAATTACATTCATAAAATTTACATATATAGATGTTATAGTATTGAAAATTTTGAACATGAAATGAGTTTATAAAAATAAGTAGAAACAATTGATTTCGTAAGATTTGGGAAAATATCTTGGGAAAAGGTCTCTAATGACTGAATAGTAGATTTTTATGCAATCATCAGAAATTACAAAATTGTTCAAAATGCACATAATATGAAAAAAAAATAAAATATTCAAAACTTTAATATACCTAATACTTTAATATACAAAATAAATTTTCTATCAAGATTCTATTTCTTCAATTATATAAATTTTATATAATATATTTTTATTATTCTATATAATATAATTCATATATTTTCAATTATATAAATTTGTATAAAAATCTGTAATTTATTAATGATTAATTATTGATTATGATAGCGAACTTCATTCCATGTTTCCTAATCTGCACATATTCAATGTGTACATATTCTTCTTTCATCATCAATTTATTTTCATATGCTAAATTTATGTTATATTTTAAAGATCAAATCATCATTTTTATGGTACTAAAATTTCCGATTAGTTTAGACAGATATCTAATTTTTAAATATTAATTTCTCACTACATGACACCAACGTACCGTAATGAATTGTGTTCCGTTATAAGGAATTAAATACATAAAGCTCTTCATAACTTCCTCATATACGTTTATGACGTATTCACTGTTCTTAAGAAAAAAATTTTTGATATTTTATTTCGATACTTCTCTTGCTTCTCATTTTTACATCATCTTTTTTCCACATTATTCATTTTCATGTAGCAACCTTTAAATATTATTATATTATGCTATTATATTTATAGGATATAATATCCTATTACTTATTAAAAATTTCGGAACAGTAGTATTTAACATCATAATATAAATATTTTTCATTAGTTTTGTGTTAATTTATAATTAATTGATAATGGCTTTAATATTAATTTAATTTATTTTTATTTTACATTTTTATTGTTGTTTCTTTACATTTTATTTCACGTTTAGATGTTACAATATGCCTTAAATATTTTTTAGTGTATTACATTTAGTGTATTTATTACATGTGTTTTATATATGGTATATGTTGCACTTTTTTCTCTCGTAGATAAATTTTAAACTGATATTTATTTGAAAATTGAACTTCAATATTCTCTTGTGAATTTTTATAAATAAATATTTAATATTTATTTATAAAGCCATATCTTTTAAAGATTTAACTATGATTTTTTTTAAACGTAGGATGAAAACGTAGAATGTTCATTACAATTTTTTCTTTAAAATAGAGCTATGAGTTATGTTATGTTGGATTTCAGGACCTCTTCCCTATCATTTACGTTAATCTATATTTAATGCAGTTAATTAAGTCTTTGTTTATTATATTGTTTTGTTTTACTTCGTAAAAATATCTTTTAACTGTTTTATCATCTTCATTTAAGGTGTTTAGCTCGCAAAAATTATTTCGTATGAAGGAATACATTTATGTATTTTTGTGGATGAAATGGTAGAGGATATTTCAAGGTCAAATTGATTTTCTTAAATGAAAGTGTACAATTTCGAATACAAAAATCGATTTATTTGCTTATTCTCTGTAAAAAGTATTAACATTATTTATGTCAAGAAATCAATAATTTAGGAGATATTTTCTCTAATTTTATCATATAAAAAAATCTTGTGTTTATGTTATATTTGTTTTTTATGCAATAAGCTTTGCAAAATTAAAAATATTTCTTAAAACAATCGTTTTTCCATATAATACACAATATATGTTTTTCATATGTATTCTTTATTTTTTTGACTACTTTACGAACTATTATCCATTTGAACTGTTTCAAACTATTACTATTATCCGTTTTGTAGGGACATGAAATAAATGATGTTTATTAAATAACAATAATAGTGATTAAACAACAAATAATTAGATAAAACAAAGAATTCAGATTAACAAATAAACTCTTTTAACAACACAATTAACTCTTTTTAAACAACACAATCGACTCTTTTAACAATTCTCTCTTGACGCTTTCTCACCACTCCAATCGATTCCGTTTTCAACTCGCCCGAAAAAAGAAAATTGCCCCATGCCAACGTTATGCTTCTTGCACCACATTCATACTTTTCCTCTTTCACGCATTTCTTCACTCAATCTGTTGTAATTAAATGCAACTAAAATATAATAACTACAATACTACAGAATTAATATAATAACTACAATTATTCAGAATTTATTAAACTCTCTATCGTGGTTTGATTTTTAATTAATTGGATACGTAATTAAATGCAACTAAAATATAATAACTACAATACTACAATTATTCAGAATTTATTAAACTCTCTATCGTGGTTTGATTTTTAATTAATTGGATACGTAGCAAAATTCTTTTTTTATGTTTTAATGGTTTTTGTATTATTATAATAATTTATTTTCCTATACTGTACATACGATTTTATTAATCGAGAAGCTTTCTTTGCTATCGTGAGGATACAAACGTATCTATTGTTTCATTGATATTGAGTGAACTTCTAAATTTATTTTCTTTATTTTCATATTGTTTTATGTAAGATTCTTATATTCTTTTATATAAGAATATCAATAATTCTTTTCTTATTCTTTTTCTTAAATTTTATTTGAACTGCGAGAAATATTACGACGAAGAGATGCAGACATCTTGCAGAGAAATTACTTTAATTCATTCGCGTCGAATAATTTATACTTAATTCCTTGGTGCTTTTACCAGGCTTGTGTCATTTTTGATAATAATAATGAATACATCTGTAAATTTATTCATACGATATATAGAAAACAATATAATTTATAATATATTAAAATAAGCATATTTTTGAAAAATTTCTAAAGATGAATTTAAAAAATTTGGCATTTTATTTTATAATAAAATGTAATTAAAAAATATACATTAATTAAAAATGTATATATTTATAATTTATTTTATGTATGTTCGATTTAATGAAAAATTCTGATTAAAATACAGAATGTTAGATTTAAAAATACAAAAAATTGAGAAGCACCGATAATGATAAGTTAATAAAGTATAAGTTATTATACACTCTCTTTTTAAATTTATTTAAAAAGTATACATTGATTAAAAAGTTATAAGAATTTCTTTTTAACATAACTTTATTCTGTAAAATTTCACTTGCAAATGAGTAGACACAAATATGTTAATAAAGAAATATGATCATTACTGTAAAGATTGTTTAAAATATAATAATAAAGACTTAAATATAAAAATTCAAGTCTTTGAATAATTTTTTGATTGCTTTTTCATAACCATTCATCTAGACTTTGGATAATTCCCATATAAAACAGAAATTACTGCTATTCATCAATAACAATAAAATATGATACAAATATTCATTTTATTCGACAAGTTACTTTTTTAAATTCTAAACCTCCTGATCGATTTTCACTATTCCTGATTATTAAATCATAAATATTATATCATAAAAATAAAATATTCTTTTTATATTGAATTTATTAAAATTTGTTTCTTTTGAAACGAATTTCTAGATTATTTATATTTAAGGTAAAATATAACTTCTTACGTGTAATATCCATCGGTTCTGTTACCAATTCCGTAATATGTAATATTTAATGTAGATTTTAATTTATTTCGATTTTATTTTAATTGTGTTTAACTATTTTATTTTAATTGTGTTTAATTATTTTATTTTAATTGTGTAATATTTAATTTAAAATAAATTGTGTTTTGATTATGACATATCGTTGCTGTGTCAGAACCAACTACACATGATTGAATGTTTGAAGATTAAACTTCTCGCTTGATCTGTAATATATACATACATCTTAAAAGCTGTATTCTTTCATTATAAGATAAATCTTCTTTATTATTTCAATTGGGGCTGATGTATTTTCTATATATTCTTTAAATATTTCGAATGAGTTGGAGCGCAGAGAGAGATTATCCAAATGCATTTTTCAGTAAGCTTTCTATTACATATATATAATTAAGTTCGATTTCATATTTGACCACTTTGAGCCTTTCATTCAATCTTTTGGAGTTGAAGGATTTATAATTTATTAGTCGCTTTTTAAGGATTAATGATTCTTTTAACGCTTGTAATTGACATATATGTTTCAAAATATGATGTATTATAGTTTTTACTAACTATAAGAATGGTTTTTTAATTACAGCTGTCCAGTCGATAACTCTATTGGTAATTCCACTTCGATTTCCATAATATTTTTCTTATTCATCAACTGTTCTATAATTTATGCGACTGCAAGGAACGTTAAATATATATTAGTAATAGTGTTAATAACTGTGTTATAAGGACATTGTTTAACTACTTCGAAATTTAAAATGATCAAAAATAGACTGTATTTAAAAATAAATAATAGGTTGTAGATTATATTAAAAATAAATTATTTTTTAAAACTTTAGATATAGAAATATTCTAATTTTGTCATTCCTGCTTTTAGAATAATTTCTTTGAGCTAAAATGAATATTACATTTTTAAATAAGTTTTTCATCGTCAGATTGAATTTATTTGATAATACAAATAATTTGTTAGTATTAAAATATTAGCTTAGTTTATTATTGTTTGTTTTTGATTTATGTAACTTAATAATTTATCATTGTTTATTAATAATATTTTACAATTAAACTGTTTGATGAATAGATTAGAGTTTCTTCCCTCATCTAATATAAATCAAAGAACTTATCTAGTTTATATTCTGTTTGTGAGTTATTTACGAACTCTAGCCAATCTAACCCAGCACATAATAATATAAATTCTGAGACATTTTCATAAATTCTGAATTTCACAAACAAAGCACAAGCTTATTGGTTACAGGCATGCCCTTTGAAGATGTCTAATCCTTAGATATTCCTTAAGATCTGATATTTTTTGATATTTATCTGATGTTTATAAATTTAACAGACTTAATATATATTAATAGTATATGTAGTTATAATATAATAATTATATTATAGGTATCTATTATAAACAGGATATTCACTTCCAATGTTAAAATAGTAGGTTCAATATATTTATAATTATTTATTTAATATAAAATTGCAAAAATTCAAACATTTTTTTCATAAATCTATTATGTCTCCTCTTTATAACGACCCCTTAAAATTTATGTACTATTTTTTTCATCATTTTAATGGAGTTTAAACATTAAGATTGAACGATAAAAATTCAAAATATTCTAACATTTCGCTATAATGTTCGTCGTTCAGTTAAAAGTCAGTTTCTGTGGGAGAAATCAAAAAGATTAACTAATTTTTCAAATCAACACGATATGTATTACCTTTATCATTTTATTTTACTATAAATCAACTCTTGTGTTGAGCTATCCGAATTAATTGAGACTTATTCAAATAAGCAGTTTTTCATATAACCAAACTGAAAGAATCAAATATCTATCATAATTTCTATTACTATCATCTTTGAATTTCAATTCAGGAGCATTTTCTTGAATTAATGGATCTTAGTAATGGTATAAAAATTCTTCATTTCTGCTATAAATTATGGAAACGGAAGTTTTTTTTCAATAAACATTTCAAATTTCAATAAAAATTCACTAATTTTGATGTCGCTAATTGTAGATTTTCCAACATTATATACTATGCGGCTAAATTAGACATGTACATTATACATTACTCAAACGAAATACTAAAATAAGAGAAAGAATACATGTCTCAAAATGTAAACATTTTTAGATATGTTAAGTGATATCCTACATTCAGATAATTGAAATCCAAATAATTGATGTTCCAAATACGATATTTTTATTGTATTAATTTATGGGTAAATACGCAACATAGTACGAATAAGATTAAAAGAAATGCAATATTTCAAATATTATTTATATATTATTGATAACAACAATTATTTGGAATTGAAGTATCTAAAAAACTACTAACATTATTTAATTTTTAATACCAAAAATATTAGAAGCGAATGTCCTATTAATCATTGACATTTGTGGTTAAACCATTAATTTTAACATTTCAACTCTATTCACAGATAATGAAAAGAATTAATTTGTAAAAAATTTTCAACAAATATTCAGTCGCTGCAATTATGGTTAAATCAAAACTTGAAAGTGACTCATTTAGTTTGCTTATTTGTATGTAATTTTATTCGATTTCGAGTTGGTTTTGCAATTATTTCGAGAAAATTTTAGACTGTAATGCTATGTTGCTGATTCGGAATACCAAAGATGAATGTAATTTGAAATATTTCATAGCGTAGTGATGCTTTTGTTTCGAGGATTAACGTTGCGTCAGTTAAGAAGAAAAGTTATCAGAATTGTCTTTAACTAAAACTGAAAGTTCTTGTGTTGCTTGTTTTAATATTTTTGTCCTGTTCTAAACACAAAAAAGGAAATTTTCAATGGAAACCAAAATCGGCCAAATTTGCAATAATTTTAAATTTCTTTTATAGGAACAAACTTGAAATAGCTATTTACTTAACTAATAATATTTTATAAGTACACAATGTTTGTTTATGCAAATATATATGTTTATAGAAAACAAATATAGTAGTAGAATTTGATCAGAGATTTGTTTTGTGATTTCTAAACATATATTTTTATTTTGCATTTTTTTCATAATGCATATACTTCGCATATTTATGCTTAAAAGCATAATGCAAGAACATATTTGCATATGTAGTGCTTATGTAAAATATCTATCTTTCAAATTAATTTCGTTTAGCAGTAAATTCTTGTGTCATAATTCGATAGCAGTAATGTTGATACATTACACACAGTCAATGCTATAGATCATATGAAACCACGTTTTTGTAATTGAGCTTTTGATAATTTTGTAATTCTATTTGGAATTCATATAGTTCAGTTTAATTATCGCAGCTAACCGGACTTGTGTAAAAGAGTGAATAATATAATTAAGTGTGTTTTAAATTTCCATCATTCTCCGCATGTAAATTAATTTCGACCAAAGATCAAAATCATCAATTAACTTAGATCAAATTTAAAAAAATGCTTGTAATTTATTGCAATGTAAATTATAATGTACAGGAATAATTTTAAAATATTGTTAAATATATGTATATAGATTGCAAATATTATTTAACGTAATATATTTTTTTATTCTATATGTTATACATGAGCATGTGTAATTTCGTATTCGCATATATTTAATGCATATTTGCATATTTAATTATACATTAAGCATACGCTCTTTGCCTATTTATCGTGCACAAACATTCACTACCTATTTGTAAGTAATATCTAGTTAGATTCTAATCTAACAGTTTTATTACTTGTTTTTTTAATTTTATAACGTGAAGATAAATTGGAATGCCATTATTTTAAATTACTTGTACTGCAACAAAATCGTTATTTTATGTCATTTTTCAATTAGACTAAATTTCAAACTATTTTTGTTTTTAATTATTACTAGAAGCAAATATAAAAGTTTTTCTATAATATTATGTAATTTTCTTTGTTTCCATTCACTGCTATAATCTTAAATAGATTGGTATTGCAAATATACTGCATTTCCTCTACTAGCTACGCATGTAAGTACACTTCAGTGAATCTAATCTCCAAGTGAATCTAAATAAATCCTGTGAGTACCATTGAAATACTCGAAGAGTGTTATTTTGTATGGGATACGACTGTAAATGTGTTAGCAAATGTGCAAGTGAAGCTAGCGCAAAGTCCAGGAGGCGTTAGGATTGATGAATACAAGGAGGAACCTGATACCAAAATCAGGAAGCCGCAGGATGTTGAAACTTCGTGAATGAACCCGATACGAAATTGCTAACAAAAATGGCGCAGACGAACTCGACACGAAATCTAGATGCTGCTTGGAAGTCGGAGAATTGCACAAGCGAACTTGATGCGAAATCGAAAAGCTATTGCAAGATTGAAGAATTTATAGACAAACTTAGTGTGAAATCAAGGAGTCGCGAATAGGGTTTTCACGAATAAACCTGATGTGAAATTGAAAAACGACTAGATTAAAACGAATATCTTTTAGTTGTTTGGTATACATATGTGTGCGAACGAATCTGATGCGAAATCAAGAAGTAATAAGAGACTTACAAATAGTAATTAATTTGCAAATATGAGATAATACATGTTATTTGATGGTTAATATTTTTCAGTTTGTTACATCAATATTTTTTATTATTGTTGATATTTTGTAAATAATATTATTTCATAAATAATATTTTGTACATCCATATATGACTACTAGACGATAATAATCCATAACAATTAATTCCTAAGATGTTTTTGATAAACTCGACCCATTTATTTCACAGAATGGGCTTTCTATTTCAAATAATTCTGTGAAATTACTCATTTCCATCATAAATGTTGCGTGATCGACGTAAAAATAAGCTGACTTGAATTTCAAACAATGCGGCCGAGAAATACAACGTTGCTTCGTTCTATGCGTTGCCAATTTGGATATGATCATAGAATTTGCTTCACTTGTCGTGTTTGTTGATCGACCGTACAACAACAATTTTGTCTCCATATAATACTCAATTAGATCATAGATTTACAGATATTGTATATTGTATCAAATGCAAACATTCAGACGATAGACTTTTTAGCAAACTGTTACTTTTAAAAACATATGTGTTATTTTTGATTTACAATTTAAAAATATTACAATAATATACTGTTTAAAATTTCAATTTAATAGCCAGGATTATAAGTTTAGTTTTTGCGAGTTATCCGAAAAATTCGATTATTCAAAATTATTTTAATTGCTTTTATTTATTATTTACTATAATTATTATTTTTGTATATTATTTAATGTATTTGAATAAATAATTTAAGATTGAAACTAATTTTTTTTTTCAAAAGGGATGGAAGATTTTATATCCCTACCTGTGCAGTTATTGATCACTTTAGAACCATAAAAACTTATAGAATGAAAAAGAAAAATTGTACAAATAAAGGATACACCTAATTTCTTTTTTCTTTTCTAGAAAGTAGTTTCATAATTATAATAATCTTTTCTATATCCATTCTATTAAGCTATCTTGATACAAATTTCGAATTGTGCAGTCTGATAATTTTAGTCGCTCAATTTGATCGCCGAATTGGTCGATAGCAAACCAAAAACTCAGCAACCAAACTCGGTGATCCAAAATTATCAGTATTGTAAAGACTATTGAGTAATTGCATTTCTTAATGACTGTCAAAAAGATCGTTATAATCATAAACTTAATTTTAAAAAAAGAAAATGTTAGATTAGATATTATTATTGTTATTATTATTTCTTCCCATTGGCATTTCTTAATTCCTCGATTAACTTAGACATTGCAATAAATTCCAAATGCTCTTTGGAATTCAATTTCTAAAATAAATCTTTCTATATCAAAACTCATTATCGTCAGTTGACAAATTATTTGATTGATTTAATTTAGTACATTTCATTTACCACGGCGACCGGCAAGCTGTTTAATCGTATTTTCATGGCAACTCGCCGATTGCCGCAATTAAGTATATTAGATTCTACATATTCTCTTGAATCCAATGATTGTTGGCACATAAAAAGTCATAATAAGCTTTGATTGCTGAATTTGATCGAACAAATCATCCATGACTGGCGACATGACTTTCGACATCCATGATGAAAGACTAAAAACCTGATAACCAAGATTGACCTGGTCTTCTATCTACAAGAATGTTGCCTACCGTCAACGGCCATCCATGAGTCGTTTGTGTTTCTGTGGTCGTTGGCGACTATGTAAGATCGACCAGTCGTCGGCAACTGATCGACAACGTATAACAGCTATAAACACTAGCAAACTGCAATCAGATAATAGCGAACAGTGTTCACTCGGTAAGCAGACACTGCTCGGTAAGCAGTTCTGTCTAGCGTGAACCCAATATAAGAATATAAGAACAACTAATTTATGAGATAGAATCAACATGATCTTCTTTTTTTTTCTTATGTATAATATCTCTACCTACTTATTGTCAACAATTTTATCTCTTTCTCATTAATTAACTCACATTGAAGAAACATTCTTATTTCTAAGACTTATTTCGTATAAATCTTCGATATTCTTTGTATGCAATATAAACATTTTGTTTATAAACACTGCTGCTCAAATTTCTTGGAGATTGAAAATTAATAAAAATCAATGAATATTTTTATGGCGTCAGAATTAGTTATTTAAATAATTATAAATATATTAGAACTTATAATACAACATAGCATATACGTTTTATTTTTTCTTATATATCTGAAATATGAAGCATGATTTTTGAAACTATGGTATTCGAATATTTTTGTAAACAGTTGTAGTTATTATTATATTTTAATATTATTGTAGAAAAACATTCACAAAGAAAGTAGTTTCATTTCCCTAAAAATTTATGTACATATACAACGTATTGTATATAAAGACAAAGATTTGCACAGAGCTACAATGGTGACCTGTCATACAATGGTTAAATGTTAATACAACTCAAAATCGTATAAGAATGTACAATTGAGGACGTTTTTGGAAAAAAAAGCTTATGGACCCATTTTCGATAAATTATCTTTAACTAATTGTCATATGTTCAAGAATGTTCATCTCAATATTCTAATAATTAAGATAAATATGATGTTTTTTGTTTATTCGTATTCAATTTGATCACTTTTCTTCTGTGAATTAGATCAAAATTAGAGAAAATGGAAACCTTATTTAACAGCAATGATTGAGTGCCGAAACTATAAGAAACATGTATGGATAGAAATCTCGTAAAATATAGAAGAAAAAGATTCTAAAAATATATTTTCCAAACATCAGTCGCGAGAGAATACATTTAAAATACAATAATATTATCAAATGAAATAGTAAACGGGATTCTGTAAGAAACAAGCTGTGGGAAGATCGATATGGTATACAACAATTTAAAAACATTAAACTTCATTCTGTAAATTATGTACACGTAAAAGCAAAAGGGAAAAAATGTTCGTGATATTAATATTTAAAAATAAATATTTAGATGATGAAAACTGTCAAAATATTTGAAGGAAGCAATAAACCATAATAAAAGATTTAAAATATTCAAAGCGTTAAAACTTTTTATTATTTTCTATTTCTCAAAATTGAATCATGATAAAATGTTCATTTTATTCTCACTTATTCTTTTTTTCAAAATTTATGGAAAAGGAATCCATGCGACTGTTATAATTTATTAGTTTATTTTAAAAATAGTATTATTGTACATCATAAATTCATGTTATATATTTCATGAGGACAACAACATTTTTATGAGGTACATAATTAACATTTCAAACACAGTAATCTATTTAAAAAACTAAAACTTCATGCAATTTATTCAATTTATAATTTTAATTTATTAATCCTTTTTCCAGAGATAAATTATGATTTCAAAGATTGGAAATTTGAATGTTAAATTTCAAAAATAATTTAACTCAATTTTTTCAAAAAATACTATACATATTACGTATGTATAATGAAACTAACGAATAGTTAGAATTGTCATGAGTAAGTGATTAAATGGTTAAATAAGTAGTTAAGTATAAATTTTTCATGAATTGAATGTCTCATTCATATAGTTCTTGTTGTTATTGCCACAATCTTCCTTATGATTTGAGAAAAATAAACTTTAATGATAAACTTGCAGAATGATTAAAATTTTGAAATTCTCCATTATAATACACATTTATTCTTATATCAGAAAATTATAAGCTTTATCAAATTATTATAAATTCAACAGTGCCGTTATGCAACAGAGTTATAAAAGAGATAATACATTACAAATTACATAATAAATACATAATTCAACAGTGCCGTTATGCAACAGAGTTATAAAAGGAATAATACATTACAGATTACATAATAAATACATAATAAAATATAAATTATTCACTTAATGATTTAAAAATTATTGATTAATGATCACTGATTACTAAAGATTACTGATTTATTTTGACAATGATTAATTGATTAATGATTACGATTACTGTCATTACATTTAATAATTGATTATAGAAATGATTAAAAAGTAATTGATTACTGCCCAATTTCTGATTCTAAACAAATGCATCGATGTACGACTATCAGTATAAAATAAATAAAGTATAGATATTCCCGCTATTTAATACAATCTTCAATCGCGCCACTTGGCACTTCCTAATAAAATTTTGATACTTAAGCGATTAAGAAAATAATAAAGAAAAATAAATTTAATTTTTGCATTGTTATATTTGAATTAAAATAAAATATATTGTGTTTACATGTAAATTAATGATAAAAAAAAGGGTTTGAAATTTAAAGAACTTATAACATTCTTCGGAAATTTTTCCTATTCGTAGGAAAAATTTAATCAACATAGATCCTAAAATAAATGCTTTCCATGTAAAATAAAGCTTTATTATTCATAAATATTTAATACAACGAGTCTTTTCGCAACATATACGAGATGTTCAAGCTATTATTATCTAGCGTTTTTCTTGAAAACGGCAAGTATGAAAAAAAAAGTGAAGGAAGAAAAAGTTGTACTGCTTTTACGGGCAACATAATGTATTTCATTTTTTTTTCTATTTTTTGAGAAACTAAAATAATTATCACTTTCTTGATCCATTAATCACTGCAGCTCGTCATTCTCTGTAAAATAAAATATTAATCTGTGTATATCGAAAATCTATTAGTTTAAAAGATATTTAACTTAATTTTATAAAATCTATCCATAAAAAAGGATACGACGAGGGATAGTACGAACATAACTTTTTTGTTTTCATACGATAAATTTTACAAAATTGAGATTAAAATATCTTTAATATATATATACAGAATATTATATATCTCCTAAACTGATAGTTTTTAATATATCGTTTTAATATATTATATTGTTTAATATATATTGTTTAATATATATTGTTTTAATATATATTGTTTAATATATATACAGAATGTTAATTTTAAATTCAATATCTAAATTATCTTCACTACTATTGAAGAAAAAATGACTAAATAGAATTTCAATTTCAAGACGTACATTTGGTACTAACAAAAAAATTCTGTAAACGTTATTTTGACACTTCATTTCAAATTTATTGTGTATTTTTGGAATATTAATATCGATTTTATAACGTATTACAATTGACGTCAAAATAAGACGTGAACCTTACATGTACATCATAACTTTGAATTGGCTTTAAAAACAAAAAAATGATCATTCTATAAAGCGTAAAACTAAAGAAATAAATAAAAAAGTAAAAACGAGAACAGTAATATTAGTTTATTTTATTAGATATTCAAAATGTTGATTGTCCGGCTCAAGGTACGTCTGAAAAATATTTCTTATTCACAAGATTTCTTTTGTTGACATCAAATGTCATTTAAATCCTATTTAGTCATATTTTGTTAACTTTAATAACAGCAAAAATAATTTTGATTTCAACTTAACACACAAAAGTATATATGTATAAATATCCCACTTGAAACATCCCATGCAATTATCTTTTGAAGTTTAGGACCTGAAGTTTAAAACTAATCGTAAAAAAATTTATTTTGTTTCAAGGAGAACATCTTATAGTTGTCAAAAATCTGGATCTAAGTGGATGTGATTCCGAAATTTCAAGGTGACTTTTATTTTTTTAAATGAAGCTATATACTTTTCTTCAGAACATGTAGTCCGTTTCATAAAGAAGTCATTGACTTATTATGTGTGACATATCCTGGAACATTAGAGAGATTCAATACATTGACGATCGAAGTCACCATTTCAAATATGAAATATAAGACAATAATTTCTTGGTACGTAGGTAATTTTTGAAAGATAATAAACAACCTTAAATATGTATATATTTTACTATTATATGATGATGTCCCTGCATTGATAGTACAAACGAAATGGAGGTGAAAAAATGAGTCGAAAATTTCTAAACTCATTCTAAATAAACACTACATGCATATTCGGAGAATATTTAAAACTGATTTACTCGAAAATGAAGTCTCAAACGAAAAAATTTGATTGTTCATTTTCGACTTGTTTTTTCATGTAGAATCACTTTCTCTTCGCTTGTACTACCAACATAGGAATATAACTATATAGATATACATATTCTATTATTCACTACTTAATATGTTTAAAATTCCATACATTATTTTTCATTAATGTAATATATGTACATAGTTCTTCCAATCAGTATCCTGAGTTAGCTGCAATTTCAAAAAAATTAAATAGAATATTTCTTCTATTGAATAAGAACAAACAACAAATATTGTTAATAATGTACATCCGAATTTACATTGTATCTTCCAAAACAAATAAATTTTCAATAATGTAATGTATATCACCTTTTATATTCATCTTATTTTATGTCATTACATAAGCATCGTGTATGTGTCTAATTATTATTATATTTTTGTTATTTCATTTTACTATTACCTCTATAAACATTTAGTTGAGCGCAATAAATAAATTAAATTTTATTATAAGTACACAGAGTAAAGCATACACAGTATGTAACTTTCGCAACTATCTGTGATTTCAAATATTCACGAAGAATACAGAGATTTCATCGAAGCTGCAAAATTAATTCGTATAATTTGCCTTTTAATTTGTCAGAATAATTTTTGAAGTTAAGAATATCAAACAAAAATGAAATATAAAATGAATACAGTTGTAATTCTTAACAATTCATAAATCTGTCCTTGTTTTGAAATAATTTAATTATTAATTATTAATAGCGAACATAAAGTTTCTATACGAATGAAATTTAATAACTTAAATTAATTAATAATACTTATGTGATTAACTCTTTTTTTAAATTGTTGGTTTATTAATATATCCAAACCACTTGTTATTCTAATTTCTTGAGTTTTCGTTTGTTTTTGCACTTAACTAAAATAATATTCAAATTTCGTCGAAATAATCTAACAACTTGATAAAACAAAAAAAACATATCTATAGATATTAAATATCTACAATGATGATAATAAATTATAAAGGAACGCTTTTACTTTTTACAAACAAGTTTATCAAATTTGAATATAACTTAGAAAAGTAATGAAAATTAAAAATTTAAAAATTTTTTTACAAAATAATGAAATAATCTATTGCAAATAGTTAAAATTAATACAATTTGTTTTTCAGACTAATAATTGATATGATTATAGATAGAAAACAATAGTTACATATTAACAAGGTTCATAGTAGTTTTGTTTTCATTTTGTTTGTGAATAGATTTCTTAAATTTAGAGATATAATTTTGGAGATCTCGCACACTGACGTAATCGTCGATCTGAACAGTAGAAAATTGTGTTCTTCTTTTTTGCTTGAGATTGATTCAATTGCAGTACCTGGAATTTGATGACCTTTTAACCTGCATAAAATGATGTATTTGCTGGGTGGATGCTTCTCGAGAGAAATACTGTGATTGTATGGTTGGGTTAGGTTTGGGTTACTAGGTGAACAGCAAAAAAAACCTGCATATAATTATTAGTTTTTATTTTTGGGTTTTAACCCTGTTTGGGTTTTATGAAATGGAAATTGCGTGTTTTGGTAGCTCTTTTTTAATTTTTAGTAGGATGTTCTTACGTTGTAGCTTTCTGTTTGGCCGATGAGTAGGTTTTGATGGTTGAGGGATGGTGGTTTACTGAGACATCGAAGGTCCTGTTTTGCAGACAACTGACTATCAGAGAGGAGAGAGGGTGGGGTATTTATTCTTTGCAGTTTCACTAGAAGTTTCTGGCTGTGCCAGACTGAATCAAAGGCTATCTCTAAATTTAAGAGGATAAGTTGTGTTACTCTGTTTTTGTTTATTTCTAGGGTGATGCGTTCCATAACTCACTATAGCTACTGGATGCATGAATGATTTTTTTCTGAAACCAAATTGCTTGGGAATGATTATGTTACTGTTGTTAACATGAGTTAATAGATGGGCGATAATAATTTTTTCAAATAATTTGCTGGTGATATTTAGGAGACTGACTAGTCTGTAGCTTTCGACAGCTGCGGGTTTCCCCTGCTTGGTGATTGGGATTACCTTGGCGGTTCTTCGTGCCGGAAAATAAGAAAGTTTAAAATAGGCTTTGAAGCTGTAATATATTTGTACTATGAGTTTGATTGGGAATTTTGTGGTGATTTTGTCTGATTCTGGGGCCTTATTGGAGGGAAGTTTTTTAATTCTGTGTTGTACCTGTTGAGGAATGTAGTTTAAACGGCTATCATCCATGGGAAGGGGGAGGGAAGTGTTGTGGGTGATAAATCTTTCGATGTTGTGTTCGATGGCAGAAGTAGTGTTCTGTGCAGAGTTGTGTATTCTTTTCGAAGTTTACAGCCAAACGTTCGGCTTTTCCTTTGTCTGTGTAGTGTGATGTGTGGGATGTGAGGCTTTGAACTATAAGTATCCGGCTTTTTACGCGGCCAGCAATCTTAAAAGTCTGCCAAAGTGTGTGGTCCGTCTTCTTGATGTTTGCAAGCTTGTCCTGCCATATTTGCTTTCGGGCTTCTGTGATGTGTTTGCGGATGAGATTTGAGAGGAGGTTTCTGTGTACCTTGTGAAAAAGATTACCAGTTTTTCGAAACTTCCTTCTGTATTTATTTCTGTCCTTGATGAGGTTTTGAAGAACCAGGTTTACGGAGGGAGGATTGATCGTTTGGAATTTTGGGCGTTGTATTTCGAGAAGATCTTTGAATTAACCGGATGAGTACTTCGATTTTGTTGTCTATATCGGCTGTGGTTGTTAGTTTCTGGTTTACTTTAAATCTGCTGCAGTTTCTGGCGAATGCCATTCCAATCAGTTTGTGCGATTTGGTGTTGTCGTCTTGCGTTGTTCTGGGTTGTGAGTAAGAAGGCCACCGCTAGGCGATTTGATGATAAATAGTCTATGGTGTAAAATTTTATGGTGTGTCCTAATTTTGTAGAAAGGGGACATTTGACAGGAAAATGTCAATGTTGGAGGGAGTATAGTTTGGTTTTCTATGGGTGTAAGTAGGGCTGTGGATGATTGCGTAACTCGAAAAGATTTTTGAGGACAGAATCTTTTTTTTTTTTTTTTTTTTTTTTTGGTACCACAAGGTGTTTTTGACATTGAAGTCATCATCGATGATGTAAAGTTCTGGTCCTTGTGGCAGTACGATGGCGTCCAGATTGGAAGTATTCATTTTGATTTAGGGGGGAGGGGAAATATGCTGCTCCGACCGTTAGTTTGGGAGTGGTTTTGATCTTAATGGTAAGTACTTCTATGTTTGAGATGGCTGGTTGTGGTGTGTCTTCCGTAGGAACGTCCTTGGTTTATTGATGGATGATGGTCCGTCTTGTTTGTGTATTTTGTAGTTGGGTAATTTGGTGAGCCAGGTTTCGATTGCGATGTCTAGATTATAGTCTATTAGAAATTTGTGAAGTTCAGATATCTTGTTTTTTAACGTTAATGGCATTCCATAAGATGATGTTGATGGAGATTTTATGGCTGCTCATTATCTAGTTCTTTCACTATGAGTGTTGTTGCCCGGAATTTTTCTAGGTTGTTTGTGCATTTCGTGTAATATTTCTGAATGAGCGATATAATTTTTAAGAATTGGTCCACATTTGTTGCTTTGATATCGTCTATTTGATCTGATAGTTTCGGATTAAGAGAGTGTTCGGTTTGCTGAAGCTGTGGGTGACACGGCTCTTGCATATAATATTCCTTGCCTTGTTTTGATCTTTGCTTTGATCTTGAGTAAGGAAGGAAGTGGTGGGGATTTTATTTGGAATAAGGTGGAAGAAGCCGTGCTGGAAGGTGCATGTTTGGGTAGAGAGTTGTGCACATGTTGGATTCTTTCTTTATTGGCTTTTTGGCCAGAAAAGCCAGTAATGCAGAACATTGAGAATAATTGGCCGGGTAAGCGTCTTTACAGTTGGCGCATGTTTGGGGAATTTCTAGGATTTTGCTGCAGGATCTGGTATCATGTTGTCATGAGCATTTGACACAGACTAGTTTCTTGTTGCAGCTTGACGACGTGTGACCGTGCGCCTGGCAGCGGAAACACTGAATCGTTGGTTTATGGGATTCATATTTTTCTCAATATATTTTGATATTCTCAATGAATCTAACATGATTTATTTATGCCAATATAGTTCCAGAAGCGAACGTGACTCTATATATTGGATATTTGGTGTGGGTAGGTATTTCAACACAGTGTATGAGATTTAGACCCTGGCATCTAATGTTTTCACTTATTCTGGTGAGCAGGAATCGCATCAAATCTTTGAGCACTACGGTTAATATTTTCTCGGAGTTGATCATATAGGTATGAAATTCAACATTTCCTTTGGCGCAAATAGCCTTGAATTCCGTAAAATTTTTTATGTTTGTAAACATTATTTTAAGTTTATCTGACGTGAATTTGGCTTGGGAAGTATTCTGGTATTTTGGTTTAAGTGCGTCAAAAAGTTTTAGATGGTCTATTTTACGTATATTGGTGGAGGTTTGATATTTTGGGGTTTTTTAGCAGAAGGATTTAGATTTTTTGCGGTGTTCGCGTTTGAGATGTCGTTTTGTGATTTCGTGTTTTAGGGGCCTGAGTCTAGCTCATTGATGACACAATCAACGAAAACGCTGTATCTGTTTTTGGTAAGGATATGTGGGTTGATGTGCACCATACCTTTTTGCATATTTGCAATAGGAAATGAATCTGATAGGGATATGACTCTTTTTCTCGATATGCTAACTTTGAGACTTCACTTTTTCTCTTAACTACCGTCCATGTGGATGCCTTGCCTGCAGGTACGCAGTCCCAATTTACTGTTTCGACTTTGTTGTTTGTAGCGGTGTCTAATGGTATGTTTTCGTTTTCGGGAGTGAGGATTTGATTCTCACTTGGAGTCTTAGTTTAGTCTTTTTATTTCACACACAGTGTTCACTGCGAATAAGAAGATTTGCTCAACTTCCTTACTACTCTGAGGTAGAATCAACTTCCTTGATCGGAAACTGACAGGCCCTTAACTGCCATGTCGGCCTTAAATAAGGCTGACTGCCTTTGTGTCTTTCCCGATCATGTGAGTGGGAAGAAAGATCTCGATACACCGTCGGGCCGGTCAGTCCTATAAAGTAATATTAGCGATCACTTTATGAGCCCAACGGATTTGTCTTTCATATTACTTTTATGTGTTTATTGTCTTTGGTCATAGGCCTAAGGTCAGTGAATCGCGTGCTCTACATAAATTAAAGACAAATCACTGAAGTAAAATTTGCAAAATTTATTGTACTGTTAAAATGTAACATTTGTATATTATTTGTTAAACATAAAAAATTATTATATTACTAAATGATCTTTTAGAATGGTCGAAAAGTGTATGTCTTAAAATGTTTAGTAATTATAAAGAATTAAAGATTCGTTGTTTGTCAATTAGTAAGGTTCCTCAATTTTATGGTCCAAATAAAGTTAGTAGTTGGTAAAGTAACACTTAACTTAATTATAACTATTTAAAATTTTTTCCTTTATAACATCAAAATTATAATAGTTATAATATTATATGATTATAATAGTTATAATTATAATATTTATAGTATGCATAGTTAACAAAACTATTTTTTAGATTCAAATTATTATAAGTGCATTTCAGTTATATTTCCAAAGTTTATTCTCAGTTTTACAAATTTATGTTGTACCATATCACAAAGTCTTCATTTCCTTGATTTTTGCTTTTCGTTGCATCGACAGCGAGGTCATTAGCGACGACATAACAATTAAGTATAAACCTGATGAATTATTATATAACAAACAACGAACCTATTGCAATCAATTCCTCTATAATGGAATTGCAGATTAAAATTAATTAACAATGTTCATTAAAATGAACCACGGTAAAATTAAGTATAATACATACATAAGTATAATAGGACAAATATTTCCTATTATATATATAGAATACGATAGAAAGGCGATTTTTTAGAAAAATAAAATCTATTTATTTTTCAGTGAGTTTTTATAAATCTAGAAAAATATGTTCAAGCGTAAATCTAAATATTATTTATTTTATTTATATAAACTGCCTCACTATATAATTTTATTATCATTATCATGATAAATTTTGATATGTCTTATATAAAATTTAAAATTGTGGTACATGAAATGACAAATTTTAGAGATATATATAACTATTCAGAATTTACTGACTAAAATTATTTTTAAGTAATATTTATGACATTTATTAGTAAAACAAAAAAAATATTGTATTCGAATATGTTTTGTAATACTTGAAACTTGGACATAAGCAAATGAAATTACTCGTAACACTAATCCCTATAAACTACATCAAAAGAACAGATGCTACGTACTCATATAAAAAACTTTAATTAGACATAAGTACAAGAATTATTAACGATTAACTATAGATTTTAATTGTAACAATTATAATGCTATTTTAATTTGATTAATAAAAAAAGTTCTTAATAACCTCGAAATCTTTACCTATTGTTAAAATCGACGTAATCCATGATTACAGCTTCCTGAAAATAATTGAGAGACTCAATTATTTTCAAGAAGCTGTAATCATGGAAATGTTAAACTGATTAAAAATTTCGCTATTTCATCTATAATAACCAAATAAATAGCTATCAATTAACATACAAAAATTTTTTATTTAAATTGAAATTTAAGTCCTGTAAAAAATATTAATATCAAAACTTATTTTCAAACATATAATTAGTGAAATGAATAGCATTTCTCACAGATTATTATTATATATTATAATTAATTAACAATAATAATATTTAACATATGTTACATGATCAGTATTGTCCAAAACTTACATTTTATTCACATATTTTTTTATATTTTTTTCCTCATACATTGAGAGAACTAATCGTTAATGTTAAGAATCACGGGTAGTATTTAGTGAAATTAATTTAAAGTACTTACTCGGACCGGTAAGACTGAGTCTATCAATTTTAATGACCTTGAAATATATTATAAAGGACACTTTTGTAGCGGCTAGCAGATGTCGGAGAAAAGACGTTTTCTCAGACAACAAAGTTAGAAGAATTTACGACTCACGTGGCGGCGACGCTATTGAA